>NW_025534713.1:0-161720 GCF_020615455.1 Coregonus clupeaformis
GAAGCGCTGGCTGCATTGCGTTTTAGGCAAAATCCATAATGCAACTAGTCTGGCATAGATAAAATAATGAACGGAAAATATTTTATACATTCGCATGAATGTAAAATATTTAAGTAGCAATTAGAAGGAATAACTTCATATAAGTGGTTTTAAATGTGATTAAAAAATTCAATGAATAATAGTCTAAAATCATGGTTTTAGGCAAAATCCACAATGCAAACTGTTAGTTCGCATATATGAAGGGATACAATTGTTTTATAATAAATGAAAAATATTTTTATAAATTTTGCATGAAAAGGGTCTAAAATATGTTTTAACGTTCACAATGAAGGACATATGAAGAATATAACATACAAGGGTTTTCAAATGTGATTTAAAAAAGCTTTTTTCAATGAATATTTTCTAAAAATCATGGTTTTAGGCAAAATCCACAAAAAAACTAGTTTGGCATATGAAGGGATACAAAGTTTTTATAAAAAAACGTGAAAATAAATATTTTCTTTATACTTTTACATGAAAAGGGTCTAAAATATGTTTTAACGTTCATCATAAGAAGGACATATGTAGAATTCAACATACAAGGGTTTTCAAATGTGATTAAAAAAATATATATATTTTAAAGAATATTTCTAAATCATATTTTAGGCTTAAAATCCACAATTTAGTTCGGCATATGAAGGGATATAATTTTTTTATAACAAACTTGAAAAATATTTTTATACATTTTGCATGAAAAGGGTCTAAAATATATTTTTAAGTTCAGCACTAGAAGGACAGGCGAGAATACAATTTAGAAGTGGTTTTCAAATGTGATTTTTTTAAAAGCTTTTTTCAATGAATATTGTCTAAAATCATGTTTTAGGCAAAATCCACAATGCAAATCTAGTTTCGGATATGAAGGGATATAAAAGTTTTTTTATAAAAAAACGTGAAAAATATTTTTTATAAATTTGACAGAAAAGGGTCTAACATATTTTTTAACGTTCAAAGCACTAGAAGGACATATGTAGAATATAACATACAAGGTTTTTTTCAAAATGTGATTTTTAAATAATAATTTAATGAATATTTTCTAAAATCATGTTTTAGGCAAAACACAATGCAACTAGTTCGGCATATGAAGGGATACAATTTTTATAACAAACGGAATAATATTTTTATACATTTTGCATGAAAAGGGTCTTAATATATTTTTTACGTTCCAGCACTAGGAAGGACAGATGTAGAATACAATTTAGAAGGGTTTTCAAAGTGATTTAAAAAAAGCTTTTTCAATCTGAATATTTTCTAAAATCATGTTTTAGGCAAAATCCACAAAAATAGTTCGGCAATGAAGGGATACAACGTTTTTAAAAAAAAATGTGAAAAATATTTTTATTTTAATTTTGCATGAAAAGGGTCTAAAATATGTTTTAACGTTCACACTAGAAGGACATAAGTAGAATATAACATACAAGGGTTTTCAAATGTGATTTAAAAAAATAAATAATTATATGAATATTTTTCTAAAATCATGTTTTAGGCAAACACAATGCAACTAGTTCGGCATATGAAGGGATACAATTTTATATTTAAAACACGAAAAAATATTTTTATACATTTTATATGAAAAGGGTCTGTAAGATTTTTTTTCACTGTTTGTGCACTTCGAAGGACAGACGTAGGAATTACAATTTGAAGGGTTTTCAAATGTGATTTTTAAAAAGCTTTTTTCAATGAATATTGTCAAAAATCATGTTTTAGGCAAAATCCACAAAAAAACTAGTTCGGCATATGAAGGGATACAAAGTTTTTTTATAAAAACGTGGAAAATATTTTTATACATTTTTGCATGAAAAGGGTCTAAAATATTTTTTTATCGCTCTCTCAGCACTAGAAGGACAGACAGTAGGAATACAATTTAGAAAGGGTTTTCAAATGTGATTTTTTAAAAGCTTTTTCAATGAATATTGTCTTCAAAATCATGTTTTAGGCAAAAATCCACAAAAAACTAGTTCGGTATATGAAGGGATACAAAGGTTTTTATAAAAAACGTGAAAAATATTTTCTTTTAATTTTGCATGAAAAGGGTCTAAAATATGTTTTTAACGTTCATCATAAGAAGGATATGTAAAATTCAACATACAAGGGTTTTCAAATGTGGTTAAAAAAATATAATATTTAAAGAATATTTTCTAAAATCATATTTTAGGCAAAATCACAATTTAAACTAGTTCGGCATATGAAGGGATATAATTTTGAGAATGAAACTTGAAAAAAATATTTTTGAGCACTGCATGAAAAGGGTCTAAAATATTTTTTTAACGTTCAGCATAAACGATACGAATACAATTTAGAAGTGTTTTCAAATGTGATTTTTAAAAGCTTTTTTCAATGAATATTATCTAAAATCATGTTTTAGGCAAAATCCACAAAAACTAGTTCGGCAATGAAGGGATACAAAAGTTTTTTTATAAAAACGTGAAGAATATTTTTTTTAAATTTTGCATGAAAAGGGTCTAAAATATTTTTTACGTTCAGCACTAGAAGGACATATGTAGAATTCAACATACAAGGGTTTTCAAATGTATTTTAAAAATTATAATTCTATGAATATTTTCTAAAATCATGTTTTAGAAGTAAAAATCCACAATGCAACTAGTTCGGCATAAGTGAAGGGATACAATTTTTTTATAACAGAGGTAGAAAAATATATTTTTCTACATTTTGCTTTAGAATAAGGTCAAAAATATTTTTTACGTTCCAGCACTAGTAGGATCAGGGACGTAGAATACAATTTAGCAGGGTTTTCAACGGTGGGGATTAAAAAAATCAATGAATATTTTCTAAAATCCTGTTTTAGGCAAAATCCACAATGCAACTAGTTCTAAATATGAAGGGATACAATTATTTTTATAAACAAACGGAAAAATTTTTTATACATTTTTGCATGAAAAAGGGTCTGAAATATTTTTTCTACGTTCAGCACTAGAAGGACAAACGTAGGAATACAATTTTGAAAGGGTTTTCAAATGTGATTTTTAAAAAGCTTTTTTTTCAATGAATATTGTCTAAAATCATGTTTTAGGCAAAAATCCACAAAACTAGTTCGGCATATGAAGGGATAAGAATTTTTTTATAACAAACGTGAAAAATATTTTTTCATACATTTTGCATGGAAAAGTGTATAAAATATTTTTTTTTACGTTCAGCATTAGAAGGACATATGTAGATTTCAACATACAAGGGTTTTCAAATGTGATTAAAAAATAAAAAATAAAGAATGAGAATTATTCTAAAATCATGTTTTAGGCAAAATCCATAATGCCAAACTAGTTCGGCATATGAAGGGGAGAAATTTTTTTATATCAGAGGTGAAAAATATTTTTCAGCAATTTGCATGAGTAAAGGGTCTAAAATATTTTTTTCGTTCAGCACTAGTAGGACAGACGAGAATACAATTTAGAAGGGGTTTTCAAATGTGATTAAAAAAATAAAAAATCAATGAATATTTTCTAAAATCATGTTTTAGGCAAAATCCACAATGCAAACTAGTTTGGCATATGAAGGGATACATTTTTTTTTATAACAAAGCGTGAAAAATATTTTTATACATTTTGCATGAAAAGGGTCTAAAATATTTTTTTACGTTCAGCACTAGAAGGACAGGCGTAGAATACAATTTAGAAGGGTTTTCAAATGTGATTAAAAAAACTTTTTTCAATGAATATTGTCTAAAATCATGTTTTAGGCAAAATCCATAATGCAACTAGTTCGGCATAGGAAGGGATACAATTTTTTTAAAGAAACGTGGAAAAGGCTATTTTTATACATTTCGCATGAAAAATGTTCTAAAATATTTTTTTAACGTTCAGCACTTGAGAAGGACATATGTAGAATCTATCATACAAGGGTTTTCAAATGTGATAAAAAAAAATTTAAATGAATATTGTCTAAAATCATGTTTTAGGCAAAATCCATAATGCACAACTAGTTCGGCATATGAAGGGATACAATTGTTTTTTTAACAAAATGTGAAAAATATTTTATACATTTTGAAATAGGTGTTATTCTAAAATATGTTTTTACGTCCAGCACTAGAAGGACATATGAAGAATATAACATACAAGGGTTTTCAAATGTGATTAAAAAGCTTTTCAATGAATATTTTCTAAAATCATGTTTTAGGCAAAATCCACAAAAAAACTAGTTCGATATGAAGAGGGATACAACGTTTTTAAATAAAAAAGCGTGAAAAATATTTTATACATTATACAGGGCTATCTAAAATTTTTTTTTTACGTTGAGCACTAGAAGGACAGGCAGAGAAATTACAATTTCTAGAAGGTTTTTCAAATAGGATTTAAAAAAGCTTTTTTCAATGAATATTGTCTAAAATCATGTTTTAGGCAAAATCCACAAAAAACTAGTTTGGTGAAGGGATACAAAAGTTTTTATAAAAAAGCGTGAAAAATATTTTCTTTTAATTTTGTACAAGAAAAAGGGTCTAAAATATGTTTTAACGTTCATCATAAGAAGGACTATATGTAGAATTCAACATACAAGGGTTTTCAAATGTGATTAAAAAAATATATATTTAAAGAATATTTTCTGGGAAATCATATTTTAGGCAAAATCCACAATTTAACTAGTTCGGCATATGAAGGGATATAATTTTTTTTTATAACAAACTTGAAAAATATTTTTATATACATTTTTGCACATGAAAAGTGGTTCAGTATTTTTTAAGTTCCAGCACTAGAAGGACAGACAGTAGAAACAAATTTGAAGTGGTTAAATGGATTTTTGGAAACTTTTTTCAATGAATATTGTCTAGGAAAAATCATGTTTTGGAGGCAAAATCCACAAAAAAACTAGTTCGCTATAAAAGGAAGGGATATAATTTTTTTATAACAAACTTGAAAAATATTTTTTATACATTTGGTACTTGCAACGGAAGGGTCTAAAATATTTTTTTAACGTTCAGCACTATAAGAAGACGTAGAATACAATTTAGAAGTGTTTTCAAATGTGATTTTTTTAAAAGCTTTTTCAAGAATATTGTCTGAAAATCATGTTTTAGGTGAAAAAATCCACAAAAACTAGTTCGGCATATGAAGGGATACAAAGTTTTTTTATAAAAAACGTGAAGAATATTTTTTTAATTGGCATGAAAAGGGTCTAAAATATTTTTTACGTTCAAGCACTAGAAGGACATATGTGTAGAATTCAACATACAAGGGTTTTCAAATGTGATTTTAAAAATTATAATTCCCATGAATATTTTCTAAAATCATGTTTTAGGCTAAAATCCACAATGCAACTAGTTCGGGCATGTGAAGGGATACAATTTTTATAACAGAGGAAAAATTTTTCTACATTTTGCATGAAAAGGGTCTAAAATATTTTTTTTACGTTCAGCACACTAGTAGGACAGAGCGTCGAATACAATTTAGAAGGGTTTTTCAAATGTGATAAAAAATCAATGAATATTTTCTAAAATCGTTTTAGGCAAAATCCACAATGCAACTAGTTCAAATATGAAGGGATACAATTTATTTTTATAACAAACGTGAAAAATATTTTTATACATTTTGCATGAAAAGGGTCTAAAATATTTTTTCTAACGTTCAGCACTAGAAGGACAGACGTAGAATACAATTTTGAAGGGTTTTCAAATGTGATTTTTTTAAAAAGCTTTTTTCAATGAATATTGTCTAAAATCATGTTTTAGGCAAAATCTATAAAAACTAGTTCGGCATATGAAGGGATACAATTTTTTTATAACAAACGCAGAAAAATATTTTTTATACATTTTGCATGAAAAAGTGTTGAAAATATTTTTTTACGTTCAGCATTAGGGACATATGTAGATTTCAACATACAAGGGTTTTCAAATGTGATTAAAAAAAAAAAAAAAAAAAAATGAATATTTTCTAAAAATCATGTTTTATGAAAAAATCCACAATGCAACTAGTTCGGCATATGAAGGGGATAAATTTTTTTATATCAGAGGTGAAAAATATTTTTTCCCATTTGTGGTATGAAAAGGGTCTAAAATATTTTTTGCGTTCAGCAATCTGGTAGGACAGGACGAGAATACAATTTAGGGGGAAGGGTTTTCAAATGTGATTAAAAAAAAATAAAAAAAATCAATGAATATTTTCTAAAATCATGTTTTAGGCAAAATCCACAAAAACTAGTTCGGCATATGAAGGATTACAAAAGTTTTATAAAAAACGTGAAAAAAATATTTCTTTTAATTTTGCATGAAAAGGGTCAAAAATATGTTTTTAACGTTCAGGCAGAAGGACATATGTAGAATTCAACATACAAGGGTTTTCAAATGGATTAAAAAAATATATATTTAAAGAATATTTTCTAAATCATATTTTAGGTAAAATCCACAATTTAACTAGTTCGGCATATGAAGGGATATAATTTTTTTTATAACAAACTTGAAAAATATTTTTATACATTTTGCATGAAAAGGGTCATAAAAGATATTTTTTTAAGTTCAGCAACTAGAAGGACAGACGAGAATACAATTTAGAAGTGTTTTCAAATGTGATTTTTTTTAAAGCTTTTTTCAATGAATATTGTCTAAAAAATCATGTTTTAGGCAAAATCCACAAAAACTAGTTTTGGCATATGAAGGATACAAAAGAAGTTTTTTTTTATAAAAACGGAAGAATATTTTTTTAAATTTTTGCATGAAAAGGGTCTAAAATATTTTTTTACGTTCAGCACTAGAAGGACATATGGTGAATTCAACATACAAGGGTTTTCAAATGTGATTAAAAATAAAATTCAATGAATATTTTCTAAAATCATGTTTTAGGCAAAATCCACAATGCAACTAGTTCTGAATATGAAGGGATACAATTATTTTTATAACAAACGTGAAAAATATTTTTTATACACTTTGCATGAAAAGGGTCTAACATATTTTTTCTACGTTCAGCATTAGAAGGACATATGTAGATTTCAACATACAAGGGTTTTCGGAAATGTGATAAAAAAAATAAAAAATCAATGAATATTGTGTCTAAAATCATGTTTTAGGCAAAATCCACAATGCAACTAGTTCGGCATATGAAGGGATATATATATATTTTTATAACAAACGTGAAAAATTTGTATACATTCTGCATGAAAAGGGTCTAAAGAATATTTATTACGTTCAGCACTAGAAGGACAGACGTAGAATACAATTTAGAAAGGATTTTCAAATGTGATTTTAAAAAAAATTCAATAAATATTGTCTAAAATCATGTTTTAGGCAAAATCCATAATGCAACTAGTTCGGCATAGAAGGGATACAATTTTTTTTATAACAAACGTGAAAAAAATTTTTATACATTTTGCATGAAAAGGTTCTAAAATATTTTTTTCGTTCAGTACTAGAAGGACATACGTAGAATTCAACATACAAGGGTTTTCCAAATGTGATTAAAAAAAAATTTCTATGAATATTGTCTAAAATCATGTTTTAGGCAAAATCCACAATGCAACTAGTTCGGCATATGAAGGGAAAAATGGTTTTTATAACAAATGTGAAAAATATTTTATACATTTTGCATGAAAAGGGTCTAAAATATGTTTTAACGTTCAGCACTAGAAGGACATATGAAGAATACAATTTTAGAAGGGTTTTCAAATGTGATTTAAAAAAATATTTTTCAATGAATATTTTCGAAAATCGATGTTTAGGCAAAATCCACAAAAAACCTAGTTCGGCAATGAAGGATACAACGTTTTTAAAAAAAACGGAATTTTTTTTTTGGACATTTTGCATGAAAAAGGGTCTAAAATATTTTTTTACGTTCAGCACTAGAAGGACTGGCGTAGAATACAATTTAGAAGGGTTTTCAAATGTGATTTAAAAAAAGCTTTTTTCAATGAATATTGTCTAAAATCATGTTTTTAGGCAAAATCCACAAAAAATATATATATTTAAAGAATATTTTCTAAAATCATATTTGCTAGGCAAAATCCACAATTTAACTAGTTCGGCACAGTGAAGGGATATAAATTTTTTTATAACAAACTTGAAAATATTTTTATACATTTTGCATGAAAAGGGTCTAAAAATATTTTTAAGTTCAGCACTAGAAGGACAGACGTGAGAATTACAATTTAGAAGTGTTTTCAAATGTGATTTTTTAAAGCTTTTTCAATGAATATTGTCTAAAATCATGTTTTAGGCAAAATCCACAAAAAACAAGTTCGGCATATGAAGGGGATACAAAGTTTTTATAAAAAAACGTGAAGAATATTTTTTAATTTTTGCATGAAAAGGGTCTAAAATATTTTTTTACATTCAGCACTAGAAGGACATATGTAGAATTCAACATACAAGGGTTTTCAAATGTGATTTAAAAAAATAATAATTCTATGAATATTTTCTAAAATCATGTTTTAGGCAAAATCCACAATGCAACTAGTTCGGCATATGAAGAGATACAATTTTTTTTATAACAAATGTGAAAAATATTTTTATACATTTTGCATGAAAAGGTTCTAAAATATTTTTTTTACGTTCAGCACTAGAAGGACATACGTAGAATTCAACATACAATGGTTTTCAAATGTGATAAAAAAAAAAATTCAATGAATATTGTCTAAAATCATGTTTTAGGCAAAATCCACAATGCAACTAGTTCCGGCATATGAAGGGATACAATTGTTTTTATAACAAATGTGAAAAAATTTTTAATACATTTTGCATGAAAAGGGTCAAAAATATTTTTTTTACGTTCAGCACTAGAAGGACAGACGTAGAATACAATTTTGAAGGGTTTTCAAATGTGATTTTTAAAAAGCTTTTTTTCAATGAATATTGTCTAAAATCATGTTTTTAGGCAAAATCCACAAAAACTTAGTTCGGCATATGAAGGGATACAACGTTTTTTTAAATAAAAAACGTGAAAAAATTTTTTTTTATACATTTTTGCATGAAAAGGGTCAAAATATTTTTTTACGTTCAGCACTAGAAGGACAGACGTAGAATACAATTTTGAAGGGTTTTCAAATGTGATTTTTTAAAAGCTTTTTTCAATGAAGTATTGTCTAAAATCATGTTTTAGGCGAAAATCCACAAAAAAACTAGTTCGGCATATGAAGGATACAAAGTTTTTTTATAACAAACGTGAAAATATTTTTTTACATTTTGCATGAAAAGTGTATAAAATATTTTTTTTACGTTCAGCATTAGGACATATGTAGATTTCAACATACAAGGGTTTTCAAATGTGATTAAAAAAAATAAAAATAAATGAATATTTTCTAAAATCATGTTTTAGGCAAAATCCACAATGCAACTAGTTCGGCAATATGAAGGGATAATTTTTTTATATCAGAGGTGAAAAATATTTTTTCTACATTTTGCATGAAAAGGGTCTAAAATATTTTTTTGACGTTCAGCACTAGTAGGACAGACGTAGAATACAATTTAGAAGGGTTTTCAAATGTGATTAAAAAAATAAAAAATCAATGAATATTTTCTAAAATCATGTTTTAGGCAAAATCCACAAAAAAACTAGTTCGGCATATGAAGGGATACAATCAGTTTTTTTAAATAAAAAACGTGAAGAAATATTTTTTATACATTTTGCATGAAAAGGGTCTAAAATGTTTTTTACGTTCAGCACTAGAAGGACAGGTGTAGAATACAATTTAGAAGGGTTTTTCAAATGTGATTTAAAAAAAAGCTTTTTTCAATGAATATTGTCTAAAATCATGTTTTAGGCAAAATCCACAAAAAAACTAGTTTGGCATATGAAGGGATACAAAGTTTTTTTATAAAAAACGTGAAAAATATTTTCTTTTAATTTTGCATGAAAAGGGTCTAAAATATGTTTTAACGTTCATCATAAGAAGGACATATGTAGAATTCAACATACAAGGGTTTTCAAATGTGATTAAAAAAAAAATATATATTTAAGGAATATTTTCTAAAATCATATTTTAGGCAAAATCCACAATTTAACTAGTTCGGCATATGAAGGGATATAATTTTTTTATAACAAACTTGAAAAAAATATTTTTTATACATTTTGCATGAAAAGGGTCTAAAATATATTTTTTTAAGTTCAGCACTAGAAGGACAGACGTAGAATACAATTTAGAAGGTGTTTTCAAATGTGATTTTTTTAAAGCTTTTTCAATGAATATTGTCTAAAATCATGTTTTAGGCAAAATCCACAAAAAAAACTAGTTTGGCATATGAAGGGATACAAAGTTTTTTTATAAAAACGTGAAAGAATATTTTTTTAAATTTTGCATGAAAAAGGGTCTAAAATATTTTTTTACGTTCAGCACTAGAAGGACATATGTAGAATTCAACATACAAGGGTTTTCAAATGTGATTAAAAAAATAAAAATTCAATGAATATTTTCTAAAATCATGTTTTAGGCTAAATCCACAATGCAACTAGTTCTGAATATGAAGGGATACAATTATTTTTATAACAAACGTGAAAAATATTTTTTATACACTTTGCATGAAAAGGGTCTAACATATTTTTTCTACGTTCAGCATTAGAAGGACATATGTAGATTTCAACATACAAGGGTTTTCAAATGTGATAAAAAAAATAAAAAATCAATGAATATTGTCTAAAATCATGTTTTAGGCAAAATCCACAATGCAACTAGTTCGGCATATGAAGGGATATATATATATTTTTTTTATAACAAACGTGAAAAATATTTGTATACATTCTGCATGAAAAGGGTCTAAAATATTTTTTTTACGTTCAGCACTAGAAGGACAGACGTAGAATACAATTTAGAAGGATTTTCAAATGTAATTTTTAAAAAAAAATTCAATAAATATTGTCCAAAATCATGTTTTAGGTAAAATCCATAATGCAACTAGTTCCGGCATAGGAAGGGATACAATTTTTTTTATAACAAAACGTGAAAAATATTTTTTATACATTTTGCATGAAAAGGTTCTAAAATATTTTTTTACGTTCAGTACTAGAAGGACATACGTAGAATTCAACATACAAGGGTTTTCAAATGTGATTAAAAAAAATTTCTATGAATATTGTCTAAAATCATGTTTTAGGCAAAATCCACAATGCAACTAGTTCGGCATATGAAGGGATACAATTGTTTTTATAACAAATGTGAAAAATATTTTTATACATTTTGCATGAAAAGGGTCTAAAATATGTTTTAACGTTCAGCACTAGAAGGACATATGAAGAATACAATTTAGAAGGGTTTTCAAATGTGATTTAAAAAAAATATTTTTTCAATGAATATTTTCGAAAATCATGTTTTAGGCAAAATCCACAAAAAACCTAGTTCGGCATATGAAGGGATACAACGTTTTTAAAAAAAAAACGTGAAATTTTTTTTTAGACATTTTGCATGAAAAGGGTCTAAAATATTTTTTTTACGTTCAGCACTAGAAGGACAGACGTAGAATACAATTTTGAAGGGTTTTCAAATGTGATTTTTAAAAAGCTTTTTTCAATGAATATTGTCTAAAATCATGTTTTAGGCAAAATCCACAAAAAAAACTAGTTCGGCATATGAAGGGATACAACGTTTTTAAATAAAAAACGTGAAAAATATTTTTTTATACATTTTGCATGAAAAGGGTCTAAAATATTTTTTTTACGTTCAGCACTAGAAGGACTGGCGTAGAATACAATTTAGAAGGGTTTTCAAATGTGATTTAAAAAAAAGCTTTTTTCAATGAATATTGTCTAAAATCATGTTTTAGGCAAAATCCACAAAAAAACTAGTTCGGTATATGAAGGGATACAAAGTTTTTTTTATAAAAAACGTGAAAAATATTTTCTTTTAATTTTGCATGAAAAGGGTCTAAAATATGTTTTAACGTTCATCATAAGAAGGACATATGTAGAATTCAACATACAAGGGTTTTCAAATGTGATTAAAAAATATATATATTTAAAGAATATTTTCTAAAATCATATTTTAGGCAAAATCCACAATTTAACTAGTTCGGCATATGAAGGGATATAATTTTTTTTATAACAAACTTGAAAAATATTTTTATACATTTTGCATGAAAAGGGTCTAAAATATATTTTTTTAAGTTCAGCACTAGAAGGACAGACGTAGAATACAATTTAGAAGTGTTTTCAAATGTGATTTTTTTTAAAGCTTTTTTCAATGAATATTGTCTAAAATCATGTTTTAGGCAAAATCCACAAAAAACAAGTTCGGCATATGAAGGGATACAAAGTTTTTTTATAAAAACGTGAAGAATATTTTTTTTTAATTTTGCATGAAAAGGGTCTAAAATATTTTTTTTACATTCAGCACTAGAAGGACATATGTAGAATTCAACATACAAGGGTTTTCGAAATGTGATTTAAAAAAATAATAATTCTATGAATATTTTCTAAAATCATGTTTTAGGCAAAATCCACAATGCAACTAGTTCGGCATATGAAGAGATACAATTTTTTTATAACAAATGTGAAAAATATTTTTATACATTTTGCATGAAAAGGTTCTAAAATATTTTTTTTAACGTTCAGCACTAGAAGGACATACGTAGAATTCAACATACAATGGTTTTCAAATGTGATTAAAAAAAAATTCAATGAATATTGTCTAAAATCATGTTTAAGGCAAAATCCACAATGCAACTAGTTCGGCATATGAAGGGATACAATTGTTTTTATAACAAATGTGAAAAAATTTTTTAATACATTTTGCATGAAAAGGGTCAAAAATATTTTTTTTACGTTCAGCACTAGAAGGACAGACGAGAATACAATTTTGAAGGGTTTTCAAATGTGATTTTTTAAAAAGCTTTTTTCAATGAATATTGTCTAAAATCATGTTTTAGGCAAAATCCACAAAAAACTTAGTTCGGCATATGAAGGGGATACAACGGTTTTTTAAATAAAAACGTGAAAAATTTTTTTATACATTTTGCATGAAAAGGGTCAAAATATTTTTTTACGTTCAGCACTAGAAGGACAGACGTAGAATACAATTTTGAAGGGTTTTCAAATGTGATTTTTTAAAAAGCTTTTTTCAATGAATATTGTCTAAAATCATGTTTTAGGCAAAATCCACAAAAAAACTAGTTCGGCATATGAAGGGATACAAAGTTTTTTTATAAAAAACGTGAAAAATATTTTTTATAAATTTTGCATGAAAAGGGTCTAACATATTTTTTAACATTCATCACTAGAAGGACAGACGTAGAATACAATTTAGAAGGGTTTTCAAATGTGATTTAAAAAAAAGCTTTTTTCAATGAATATTTTCTAAAATCATGTTTTAGGCAAAATCCACAAAAAAACTAGTTCGGCATATGAAGGGATACAACGTTTTTTAAATAAAAATGTGCAAAATATTTTTATACATTTTGCATGAAAAGGGTCTAAAATATTTTTTTACGTTCAGCACTAGAAGGACAGGCGTAGAATGCAATTTAGAAGGGTTTTCAAATGTGATTTTTAAAAAGCTTTTTTCAATGAATATTGTCTAAAATCATGTTTTAGGCAAAATCCACAATGCAACTAGTTCGGCATATGAAGGGATACAATTTTTTTATAACAAAGATGAAAAATATTTTTATACATTTTGCATGAAAAGGTTCTAAAATATTTTTTTAACATTCAAAACTAGAAGGACATATGTAGAATTCAACATACAAGGGTTTTCAAATGTGATTAAAAAAAAAAAATTCAATGAATATTGTCTAAAATCATGTTTTAGGCAAAATCCTCAATGCAACTAGTTCGGCATATGAAGGGATACAATTGTTTTTATAACAAACGTGAAAAATATTTTTATACATTTTGCATGAAAAGGGTCTAAAATATGTTTTAACGTTCAGCACTAAAAGGACGTATGAAGAATATAACATACAAGGGTTTTCAAATGTGATTTTAAAAAAAATAATTCAATGAATATTGTCTAAAATCATGTTTTATGCAAAATCCATAATGCAACTAGTTCGGCATAGGAAGGGATACAATTTTTTTTATAACAAACGTGAAAAATATTTTTATACATTTTGCATGAAAAGGGTCTAAAATATGTTTTAACGTTCAGCACTAGAAGGACGTATGAAGAATATAACATACAAGGGTTTTCAAATGTGATTTAAAAAATAATAATTCTATGAATATTTTCTAAAATCATGTTTTAGGCAAAATCCACAATGCAACTAGTTCGGCATATGAAGGGATACAATTTTTTTTATAACAAACGTGAATAATATTTTTTATACATTTTGCATGAAAAGGGTCTAATATATTTTTTTTACGTTCAGCACTAGAAGGACAGATGTAGAATACAATTTAGAAGGGTTTTCAAATGTGATTTTTTAAAAATCTTTTTTCAATGAATATTGTCTAAAATCATGTTTTAGGCTAAATCCACAAAAAAACTAGTTCGGCATATGAAGGGATACAACGTTTTTTAAATAAAAAATGTGAAAAATATTTTTTATACATTTTGCATGAAAAGGGTCTAAAATATTTTTTTTACGTTCAGCACTAGGACAGGCGTAGAATACAATTTAGAAGGGTTTTCAAATGTGATTTTTTTAAAAGCTTTTTTCAATGAATATTGTCTAAAATCATGTTTTAGGCAAAATCCACAATGCAACTAGTTCGGCATATGAAGGGATACAATATTTTTTATAACAAACGTGAAAATATTTTTTATACATTTTGCATGAAAAGGGTCAAAATATTTTTTTACGTTCAGCACTAGAAGGACAGACGTAGAATACAATTTAGAAGGGTTTTCAAATGTGATGAAAAAAAAAAATTCAATGAATATTGTCTAAAATCATGTTTTAGGCAAAATCCACAATGCAACTAGTTCGGCATATGAAGGGATACAATTGTTTTTATAACAAACGTGAAAAATATTTTTATACATTTTGCATGAAAAGGGTCTAAAATATGTTTTAACGTTCAGCACTAAAAGGACGTATGAAGAATATAACATACAAGGGTTTTCAAATGTGATTTAAAAAAAAATAATTCTATGAATATTTTCTAAAATCATGTTTTAGGCAAAATCCACAATGCAACTAGTTCGGCATATGAAGGGATACAATTTTTTTTATAACAAACGTGAAAAATATTTTTTATACACTTTGCATGAAAAGGGTCTAACATATTTTTTCTACGTTCAGCATTAGAAGGACATATGTAGATTTCAACATACAAGGGTTTTCAAATGTGATAAAAAAAATAAAAAATCAATGAATATTGTCTAAAATCATGTTTTAGGCAAAATCCACAATGCAACTAGTTCGGCATATGAAGGGATATATATATATTTTTATAACAAACGTGAAAAATATTTGTATACATTCTGCATGAAAAGGGTCTAAAATATTTTTTTACGTTCCAGCACTAGAAGGACAGACGTAGAATACAATTTAGAAGGATTTTCAAATGTAATTTAAAAAAAAAAAAATTCAATAAATATTGTCTAAAATCATGTTTTAGGCAAAATCCATAATGCAACTAGTTCGGCATAGGAAGGGATACAATTTTTTTTATAACAAACGTGAAAAATATTTTTATACATTTTGCATGAAAAGGTTCTAAAATATTTTTTTTACGTTCAGTACTAGAAGGACATACGTAGAATTCAACATACAAGGGTTTTCAAATGTGATTAAAAAAAAAATTTCTATGAATATTGTCTAAAATCATGTTTTAGGCAAAATCCACAATGCAACTAGTTCGGCATATGAAGGGATACAATTGTTTTTATAACAAATGTGAAAAATATTTTTATACATTTTGCATGAAAAGGGTCTAAAATATGTTTTAACGTTCAGCACTAGAAGGACATATGAAGAATACAATTTAGAAGGGTTTTCAAATGTGATTTTAAAAAAATATTTTTTCAATGAATATTTTCTAAAATCATGTTTTAGGCAAAATCCACAAAAAACCTAGTTCGGCATATGAAGGGATACAACGTTTTTTAAATAAAAAACGTGAAAATTTTTTTTATACATTTTGCTATGAAAAGGGTCTAAAATATTTTTTTTACGTTCAGCACTAGAAGGACAGGACGAGAATACAATTTTGAAGGGTTTTCAAATGTGATTTTTTAAAAATTTTTTTCAATGAATATTGTCTAAAATCATGTTTTAGGCAAAATCCACAAAAAAACTAGTTCGGCATATGAAGGATACAACGTTTTTTAAATAAAAAACGTGAAAAATATTTTTATACATTTTGCATGAAAAGGGTCTAAAATATTTTTTTACGTTCAGCACTAGAAGGACTGGCGTAGAATACAATTTAGAAGGGTTTTCAAATGTGATTTAAAAAAGCTTTTTTCAATGAATATTGTCTAAAATCATGTTTTAGGCAAAATCCAAAAAAAAACTAGTTCGGTATATGAAGGGATACAAAGTTTTTTTATAAAAAACGTGAAAAATATTTTCTTTTAATTTTGCATGAAAAGGGTCTAAAATATGTTTTAACGTTCATCATCAAGAAGGACATATGTAGAATTCAACATACAAGGGTTTTCAAATGTGATTAAAAAAATATATATTTAAAGAATATTTTCTAAAATCATATTTTAGGCAAAATCCACAATTTAACTAGTTCGGCATATGAAGGGATATAATTTTTTTATAACAAACTTGAAAAATATTTTATACATTTTGCATGAAAAGGGGTCTAAAATATATTTTTTAAGTTCAGCACTAGAAGGACAGACGCAGAATACAATTTAGAAGTGTTTTCAAATGTGATTTTTTTTAAAAGCTTTTTTCAATGAATATTGTCTAAAATCATGTTTTAGGCAAAATCCACAAAAAAACAAGTTCGGCATATGAAGGGATACAAAGTTTTTTTATAAAAAACGTGAAGAATATTTTTTTAATTTTGCATGAAAAGGGTCTAAAATATTTTTACATTCAGCACTAGAAGGACATATGTAGAATTCAACATACAAGGGTTTTCAAATGTGATTTAAAAAAATAATAATTCTATGAATATTTTCTAAAATCATGTTTTAGGCAAAATCCACAATGCAACTAGTTCGGCATATGAAGAGATACAATTTTTTTTATAACAAATGTGAAAAATATTTTTATACATTTTGCATGAAAAGGTTCTAAAATATTTTTTTTACGTTCAGCACTAGAAGGACATACGTAGAATTCAACATACAATGGTTTTCAAATGTGATTAAAAAAAAATTTCAATGAATATTGTCTAAAATCATGTTTTAGGCAAAATCCACAATGCAACTAGTTCGGCATATGAAGGGATACAATTGTTTTTATAACAAATGTGAAAAATTTTTTAATACATTTTGCATGAAAAGGGTCAAAAATATTTTTTTTACGTTCAGCACTAGAAGGACAGACGTAGAATACAATTTTGAAGGGTTTTCAAATGTGATTTTTTAAAAAGCTTTTTTCAATGAATATTGTCTAAAATCATGTTTTAGGCAAAATCCACAAAAAACCTAGTTCGGCATATGAAGGGATACAACGTTTTTTAAATAAAAAACGTGAAAAATTTTTATGCATTTTGCATGAAAAGGGTCAAAATATTTTTTTACGTTCAGCACTAGAAGGACAGACGTAGAATACAATTTTGAAGGGTTTTCAAATGTGATTTTTAAAAAGCTTTTTTCAATGAATATTGTCTAAAATCATGTTTTAGGCAAAATCCACAAAAAACTAGTTCGGCATATGAAGGGATACAAAGTTTTTTTATAAAAAACGTGAAAAATATTTTTTATAAATTTTGCATGAAAAGGGTCTAACATATTTTTTAACATTCATCACTAGAAGGACAGACGTAGAATACAATTTAGAAGGGTTTTCAAATGTGATTAAAAAAAAGCTTTTTTCAATGAATATTTTCTAAAATCATGTTTTAGGCAAAATCCACAAAAAAACTAGTTCGGCATATGAAGGGATACAACGTTTTTTAAATAAAAAATGTGCAAAATATTTTTATACATTTTGCATGAAAAGGGTCTAAAATATTTTTTTCGTTCAGCACTAGAAGGACAGGCGTAGAATGCAATTTAGAAGGGTTTTCAAATGTGATTTTTTAAAAGCTTTTTTCAATGAATATTGTCTAAAATCATGTTTTAGGCAAAAACCACAATGCAACTAGTTCGGCATATGAAGGGATACAATTTTTTTATAACAAACGTGAAAAAATATTTTTATACATTTTGCATGAAAAGGTTCTAAAATATTTTTTTTAACATTCAGCACTAGAAGGACATATGTAGAATTCAACATACAAGGGTTTTCAAATGTGATTACAAAAAAAAAAATTCAATGAATATTGTCTAAAATCATGTTTTAGGCAAAATCCTCAATGCAACTAGTTCGGCATATGAAGGGATACAATTGTTTTATAACAAACGTGAAAAATATTTTTTATACATTTTGCATGAAAAGGGTCTAAAATATGTTTTAACGTTCAGCACTAAAAGGACGTATGAAGAATATAACATACAAGGGTTTTCAAATGTGATTTTAAAAAAAATAATTCAATGAATATTGTCTAAAATCATGTTTTATGCAAAATCCATAATGCAACTAGTTCGGCATAGGAAGGGATACAATTTTTTTTATAACAAACGTGAAAAATATTTTTATACATTTTGCATGAAAAGGGTCTAAAATATGTTTTAACGTTCAGCACTAGAAGGATCATATGAAGAATATAACATACAAGGGTTTTCAAATGTGATTTAAAAAATAATAATTCTATGAATATTTTCTAAAATCATGTTTTAGGCAAAATCCACAATGCAACTAGTTCGGCATATGAAGGGATACAATTTTTTTATAACAAACGTGAATAATATTTTTATACATTTTGCATGAAAAGGGTCTAATATATTTTTTTTACGTTCAGCACTAGAAGGACAGATGTAGAATACAATTTAGAAGGGTTTTCAAATGTGATTTTTTAAAAATCTTTTTTCAATGAATATTGTCTAAAATCATGTTTTAGGCTAAATCCACAAAAAAACTAGTTCGGCATATGAAGGAATACAACGTTTTTTAAATAAAAAATGTGAAAAATATTTTTTATACATTTTGCATGAAAAGGGTCTAAAATATTTTTTTCACGTTCAGCACTAGGACAGGCGTAGAATACAATTTAGAAGGGTTTTCAAATGTGATTTTTTTAAAAGCTTTTTTCAATGAATATTGTCTAAAATCATGTTTTAGGCAAAATCCACAATGCAACTAGTTCGGCATATGAAGGGATACAATATTTTTTATAACAAACGTGAAAATATTTTTTATACATTTTGCATGAAAAGGGTCCAAAATATTTTTTTTACGTTCAGCACTAGAAGGACAGACGTAGAATACAATTTAGAAGGGTTTTCAAAATGTGATGAAAAAAAAATTCAATGAATATTGTCTAAAAATCATGTTTTAGGCAAAATCCACAATGCAACTAGTTCGGCATATGAAGGGATACAATTGTTTTTATAACAAACGTGAAAAATATTTTTATACATTTGCATGAAAAGGGTCTAAAATATTTTTTTACGTTCAGCACTAGAAGGACAGATGTAGAATACAATTTAGAAGGGTTTTCAAATGTGATTTTTTAAAAAGCTTTTTTCAATGAATATTGTCTAAAATCATGTTTTAGGCAAAATCCACAAAAAAACTAGTTCGGCATATGAAGGGATACAATTTTTTTTAATAAAAAACGTGAAAAATATTTTTTATAAATTTTGCATGAAAAGGGTCTAACATATTTTTTAACATTCATCACTAGAAGGACAGACGTAGAATACAATTTAGAAGGGTTTTCAAATGTGATTTAAAAAAAAGCTTTTTTCAATGAATATTTTCTAAAATCATGTTTTAGGCAAAATCCACAAAGAATAGTTCGGCATATGAAGGGATACAACGTTTTTTAAATAAAAAATGTGAAAAATATTTTTTATACATTTTGCATGAAAAGGGTCTAAAATATTTTTTTTACGTTCAGCACTAGAAGGACAGGCGTAGAATACAATTTAGAAGGGTTTTCAAATGTGATTTTTAAAAAATTAAATGAATATTGTCTAAAGTCATGTTTTAGGCAAAATCCACAATGCAACTAGTTCGGCATATGAAGGGATACAATTGTTTTATAACAAACGTGGGAAAATATTTTTATACATTTTGCATGAAAAAGGGTCTAAAATATGTTTTAACGTTCAGCACTAAAAGGACGTATGAAGAATATAACATACAAGGGTTTTCAAATGTGATTTAAAAAAAAATAATTCTATGAATATTTTCTAAAATCATGTTTTAGGCAAAATCCACAATGCAACTAGTTCGGCATATGAAGGGATACAATTTTTTTTATAACAAACGTGAATAATATTTTTTATACATTTTGCATGAAAAGGGTCTAACATATTTTTTTACGTTCAGCACTAGAAGGACATATGTAGAATATATCATACAAGGTTTTTCAAATGTGATTTAAAAAAAAATAATTCAATGAATATTTTCTAAAATCATGTTTTAGGCAAAATCCACAATGCAACTAGTTCGGCATATGAAGGGATACAAAGTTTTTTTATAAAAAACGTGAAAAATATTTTTTATACATTTGGCATGAAAAGGGTCTAACATATTTTTTAACGTTCAGCACAAGAAGATAATATGTAGAATATAACATACAAGGGTTTTCAAATGTGATTTAAAAAAAAATAATTCAATGAATATTTTCTAAAATCATGTTTTAGGCAAAATCCACAATGCAACTAGTTCGGCATATGAAGGGATACAATTTTTTTTATAACAAACGTGAATAATATTTTTTATACATTTTGCATGAAAAGGGTCTAATATATTTTTTTTACGTTCAGCACTAGAAGGACAGATGTAGAATACAATTTAGAAGGGTTTTCAAATACGATTTTTTAAAAAGCTTTTTTCAATGAATATTGTCTAAAATCATGTTTTAGGCAAAATCCACAAAAAAACAAGTTCGGCATATGAAGGGATACAAAGTTTTTTTATAAAAAACGTGAAGAATATTTTTTTTTAATTTTGCATGAAAAGGGTCTAAAATATTTTTTTACATTCAGCACTAGAAGGACATATGTAGAATTCAACATACAAGGGTTTTCAAATGTGATTTAAAAAAAATAATTCTAGTGAATATTTTCTAAAATCATGTTTTAGGCAAAATCCACAATGCAACTAGTTCGGCATATGAGAGAGATACAATTTTTTTATAACAAATGTGAAAAATATTTTTATACATTTTGCATGAAAAGGTTCTAAAATATTTTTTTTACGTTCAGCACTAGAAGGACATACGTAGAATTCAACATACAATGGGTTTTCAAATGTGATTAAAAAAAATTTCAATGAATATTGTCTAAAATCATGTTTTAGGCAAAATCCACAATGCAACTAGTTCGGCATATGAAGGGATACAATTGTTTTTATAACAAATGTGAAAAAATGTTTTAATACATTTTGCATGAAAAGGGGTCAAAAATATTTTTTTACGTTCAGCACTAGAAGGACAGACGTAGAATACAATTTGAAGGGTTTTCAAATGTGATTTTTTAAAAAGCTTTTTTCAATGAATATTGTCTAAAATCATGTTTTAGGCAAAATCCACAAAAACCTAGTTCGGCATATGAAGGGATACAACGTTTTTAAATAAAACGTGAAAAAAATTTTTATACATTTTGCATGAAAAGGGTCAAAAATATTTTTTTACGTTCAGCACTAGAAGGACAGACGTAGAATACAATTTTGAAGGGTTTTCAAATGTGATTTTTAAAAAGCTTTTTTCAATGAATATTGTCTAAAATCATGTTTTAGGCAAAATCCACAAAAAACTAGTTCGGCATATGAAGGGATACAAAGTTTTTTTATAAAAACGTGAAAAATATTTTTATAAATTTTGCATGAAAAGGGTCTAACATATTTTTTTAACATTCATCACTAGAAGGACAGACGTAGAATACAATTTAGAAGGGTTTTCAAATGTGATTTTAAAAAAGCTTTTTTCAATGAATATTTTCTAAAATCATGTTTTAGGCAAAAATCCACAAAAAAACTAGTTCGGCATATGAAGGGATACAACGTTTTTAAATAAAAAATGTGCAAAATATTTTTTATACATTTTGCATGAAAAGGGTCTAAAATATTTTTTTTACGTTCAGCACTAGAAGGACAGGCGTAGAATGCAATTTAGAAGGGTTTTCAAATGTGATTTTTTTAAAAGCTTTTTTCAATGAATATTGTCTAAAATCATGTTTTAGGCAAAATCCACAATGCAACTAGTTCGGCATATGAAGGGATACAATTTTTTTTATAACAAACGTGAAAAATATTTTTATACATTTTGCATGAAAAGGTTCTAAAATATTTTTTAACATTCAGCACTAGAAGGACATATGTAGAATTCAACATACAAGGGTTTTCAAATGTGATTTAAAAAAAAATTTCAATGAATATTGTCTAAAATCATGTTTTAGGCAAAATCCTCAATGCAACTAGTTCGGCATATGAAGGGATACAATTGTTTTTTATAACAAACGTGAAAAATATTTTTATACATTTTGCATGAAAAGGGTCTAAAATATGTTTTAACGTTCAGCACTAAAAGGACGTATGAAGAATATAACATACAAGGGTTTTCAAATGTGATTTTAAAAAATAATTCAATGAATATTGTCTAAAATCATGTTTTATGCAAAATCCATAATGCAACTAGTTCGGCATAGAAGGGATACAATTTTTTTATAACAAACGTGAAAAAATATTTTTATACATTTTGCATGAAAAGGGTCTAAAATATGTTTTACGTTCAGCACTAGAAGGACGTGATGAAGAATATAACATACAAGGGTTTTCAAATGTGATTTAAAAAAATAATAATTCTATGAATATTTTCTAAAATCATGTTTTAGGCAAAATCCACAATGCAACTAGTTCGGCATATGAAGGGATACAATTTTTTTTATAACAAACGTGAATAATATTTTTTATACATTTTGCATGAAAAGGGTCTAATATATTTTTTTACGTTCAGCACTAGAAGGACAGATGTAGAATAAAATTTAGAAGGGGTTTTCAAATGTGATTTTTTTAAAATCTTTTTCAATGAATATTGTCTAAAATCATGTTTTAGGCTAAATCCACAAAAAAACTAGTTCGGCATATGAAGGGATACAACGTTTTTTAAATAAAAAATGTGAAAAATATTTTTTATACATTTTGCATGAAAAGGGTCTAAAATATTTTTTTTACGTTCAGCACTAGGACAGGCGTAGAATACAATTTAGAAGGGTTTTCAAATGTGATTTTTTTAAAAGCTTTTTTCAATGAATATTGTCTAAAATCATGTTTTAGGCAAAATCCACAAAGAATAGTTCGGCATATGAAGGGATACAACGTTTTTTAAATAAAAAATGTGAAAAATATTTTTTATACATTTTGCATGAAAAGGGTCCAAAATATTTTTTTACGTTCAGCACTAGAAGGACAGGCGTAGAATACAATTTAGAATTGTTTTCAAATGTGATTTTAAAAAAAATTCAATGAATATTGTCTAAAGTCATGTTTTAGGCAAAATCCACAATGCAACTAGTTCGGCATATGAAGGGATACAATTGTTTTTATAACAAACGTGAAAAATATTTTTATACATTTTGCATGAAAAGGGTCTAAAATATGTTTTAACGTTCAGCACTAAAAGGACGTATGAAGAATATAACATACAAGGGTTTTCAAATGTGATTTAAAAAAAAATAATTCTATGAATATTTTCTAAAATCATGTTTTAGGCAAAATCCACAATGCAACTAGTTCGGCATATGAAGGGATACAATTTTTTTTATAACAAACGTGAATAATATTTTTTATACATTTTGCATGAAAAGGGTCTAACATATTTTTTTACGTTCAGCACTAGAAGGACATATGTAGAATATATCATACAAGGTTTTTCAAATGTGATTTAAAAAAAAATAATTCAATGAATATTTTCTAAAATCATGTTTTAGGCAAAATCCACAATGCAACTAGTTCGGCATATGAAGGGATACAAATTTTTTATAAAAAACGGAAAAATATTTTTTATACATTTGGCATGAAAAGGGTCTAACATATTTTTTAACGTTCAGCACAAGAAGGTAATATGTAGAATATAACATACAAGGGTTTTCAAATGTGATTTAAAAAAAATAATTCTATGAATATTTTCTAAAATCATGTTTTAGGCAAAATCCACAATGCAACTAGTTCGGCATATGAAGGGATACAATTTTTTTATAACAAACGTGAATAATATTTTTATACATTTTGCATGAAAAAGGGTCTAATATATTTTTTTTACGTTCAGCACTAGAAGGACAGACGTAGAATACAATTTAGAAGGGTTTTCAAATGTGATTTTTTAAAAAGCTTTTTTCAATGAATATTGTCTAAAATCATGTTTTAGGCAAAATCCACAAAAAAACTAGTTCGGCATATGAAGGGATACAATTTTTTAAATAAAAACGTGAAAAAATATTTTTTATAAATTTTGCATGAAAAGGGTCTAACATATTTTTAACATTCATCACTAGAAGGACAGACGTAGAATACAATTTAGAAGGGTTTTCAAATGTGATTTAAAAAAAAGCTTTTTTCAATGAATATTTTCTAAAATCATGTTTTAGGCAAAATCCACAAAGAATAGTTCGGCATATGAAGGGATACAACGTTTTTTAAATAAAAAAATGTGAAAAATATTTTTATACATTTTGCATGAAAAAGGGTCTAAAATATTTTTTTACGTTCAGCACTAGAAGGACAGGCGTAGAATACAATTTAGAAGGGTTTTCAAATGTGATTTTTAAAAAAATTAAATGAATATTGTCTAAAATCATGTTTTAGGCAAAATCCACAATGCAACTAATTCGGCATATGAAGGGATACAATTGTTTTATAACAAACGTGAAAAATATTTTTATACATTTTGCATGAAAAGGGTCTAAAATATGTTTTAACGTTCAGCACTAAAAGGAGTATGAAGAATATAACATACAAGGGTTTTCAAATGTGATTTAAAAAAATAATTCTATGAATATTTTCTAAAATCATGTTTTAGGCAAAATCCACAATGCAACTAGTTCGGCATATGAAGGGATACAATTTTTTTTATAACAAACGTGAATAATATTTTTTATACATTTTGCATGAAAAGGGTCTAACATATTTTTTTACGTTCAGCACTAGAAGGACATATGTAGAATATATCATACAAGGTTTTTCAAATGTGATTTAAAAAAAATAATTCAATGAATATTTTCTAAAATCATGTTTTAGGCAAAATCCACAATGCAACTAGTTCGGCATATGAAGGGATACAAAGTTTTTTTATAAAAAACGTGAAAAAATATTTTTTATACATTGGCATGAAAAGGGTCTAACATATTTTTTAACGTTCAGCACAAGAAGATAATATGTAGAATATAACATACAAGGTTTTTCAAATGTGATTTAAAAAAAAAATAATTCAATGAATATTTTCTAAAATCATGTTTTAGGCAAAATCCACAATGCAACTAGTTCGGCATATGAAGGGATACAATTTTTTTTATAACAAACGTGAATAAATTTTTTTATACATTTTGCATGAAAAGGGTCTAATATATTTTTTTTACGTTCAGCACTAGAAGGACAGATGTAGAATACAATTTAGAAGGGTTTTCAAATACGATTTTTTAAAAAGCTTTTTTCAATGAATATTGTCTAAAATCATGTTTTAGGCAAAATTCACAAAAAAACTAGTTCGGCATACGAAGGGATACAATTTTTTTTTATAAAAAACGTGAAAAATATTTTTTATAAATTTTGCATGAAAAGGGTCTAACATATTTTTTAACATTCATCACTAGAAGGACAGACGTAGAATACAATTTAGAAGGGTTTTCAAATGTGATTTTTTAAAAAGCTTTTTTCAATGAATATTGTCTAAAATCATGTTTTAGGCAAAATCCACAATGCAACTAGTTCGGCATATGAAGGGATAATTTTTTTTTTATAACAAACGTGAAAAATATTTTTATACATTTTGCATGAAAAGGGTCTAAAATATGTTTTAACGTTCAGCACTAAAAGGACGTATGAAGAATATAACATACAAGGGTTTTCAAATGTGATTTTAAAAAAAATAATTCTATGAATATTTTCTAAAATCATGTTTTAGGCAAAATCCACAATGCAAATAGTTCAGCATATGAAGGGATACATTTTTTTTTATAACAAACGTGAAAAATATTTTTTATACATTTTGCATGAAAAGGGTCTAAAATATTTTTTTTACGTTCAGCACTAGAAGGACAGGCGTAGAATACAATTTAGAAGGGTTTTCAAATGTGATTTTTTAAAAAGCTTTTTTCAATGAATATTGTCTAAAATCATGTTTTAGGCAAAATCCACAAAAAAACTAGTTCGGTATATGAAGGGATACAAAGTTTTTTTATAAAAACGTGAAAAATATTTTATTTTAATTTTGCATGAAAAGGGTCTAAAATATGTTTTAACGTTCATCATAAGAAGGACATATGTAGAATTCAACATACAAGGGTTTTCAAATGTGATTAAAAATATATATATTTAAAGAATATTTTCTAAAATCATATTTTAGGCAAAATCCACAATTTAACTAGTTCGGCATATGAAGGGATATTATTTTTTTTATAACAAACGTGAATAATATTTTTTTATACATTTTGCATGAAAAGGGTCTAATATTTTTTTTACGTTCAGCACTAGAAGGACAGACGTAGAATACAATATAGAAGGGTTTTCAAATGTGATTTTTTAAAAAGCTTTTTTCAATGAATATTGTCTAAAATCATGTTTTAGGCAAAATCCACAAAAAACTAGTTCGGTATATGAAGGGATACAAAGTTTTTAAATAAAAAACGTGAAAAAATATTTTATTTTAATTTTGCATGAAAAGGGTCTAAAATATGTTTTAACGTTCATCATAAGAAGGACATATGTAGAATTCAACATACAAGGGTTTTCAAATGTGATTAAAAAATATATATATTTAAATAATATTTTCTAAAATCATATTTTAGGCAAAATCCACAATTTAACTAGTTCGGGCATATGAAGGGATATAATTTTTTTATAACAAACTTGAAAAATATTTTTTATACATTTTGCATGAAAAGGGTCTAAAATATTTTTTTTTACGTTCAGCACTAGAAGGACAGACGTAGAATACAATTTAGAAGTGTTTTCAAATGTGATTTTTTTAAAAGCTTTTTTCAATGAATATTGTCTAAAATCATGTTTTAGGCAAAATCCACAATGCAACTAGTTCGGCATATGAAGGGATACAATATTTTTTATAACAAACGTGAAAATATTTTTTATACATTTTGCATGAAAAGGGTCCAAAATATTTTTTTTACGTTCAGCACTAGAAGGACAGACGTAGAATACAATTTAGAAGGGTTTTCAAATGTGATGAAAAAAAATTCAATGAATATTGTCTAAAATCATGTTTTAGGCAAAATCCACAATGCAACTAGTTCGGCATATGAAGGGATACAATTGTTTTTATAACAAACGTGAAAAATATTTTTATACATTTTGCATGAAAAGGGTCTAAAATATGTTTTAACGTTCAGCACTAAAAGGACGTATGAAGAATATAACATACAAGGGTTTTCAAATGTGATTTTAAAAAAAATAATTCTATGAATATTTTCTAAAATCATGTTTTAGGCTAAATCCACAATGCAACTAGTTCGGCATATGAAGGGATACAATTTTTTTATAACAAACGTGAATAATATTTTTTAATACATTTTGCATGAAAAAGGGTCTAATATATTTTTTTACGTTCAGCACTAGAAGGACAGATGTAGAATACAATTTAGAAGGGTTTTCAAATGTGATTTTTAAAAAGCTTTTTTCAATGAATATTGTCTAAAATCATGTTTTAGGCAAAATCCACAAAAAAACTAGTTCGGCATATGAAGGGATACAATTTTTTTTAATAAAAAACGTGAAAAATATTTTTTATAAATTTTGCATGAAAAGGGTCTAACATATTTTTTAACATTCATCACTAGAAGGACAGACGTAGAATACAATTTAGAAGGGTTTTCAAATGTGATTTAAAAAAAAGCTTTTTTCAATGAAATTTTCTAAAATCATGTTTTAGGCAAAATCCACAAAAGAATAGTTCGGCATATGAAGGGATACAACGTTTTTTAAATAAAAAATGTGAAAAATATTTTTTATACATTTTGCATGAAAAGGGTCTAAAATATTTTTTTTACGTTCAGCACTAGAAGGACAGGCGTAGAATACAATTTAGAAGGGTTTTCAAATGTGATTTTAAAAAAAATTAAATGAATATTGTCTAAAGTCATGTTTTAGGCAAAATCCACAATGCAACTAGTTCGGCATATGAAGGGATACAATTGTTTTTATAACAAACGTGAAAAATATTTTTATACATTTTGCATGAAAAGGGTCTAAAATATGTTTTAACGTTCAGCACTAAAAGGACGTATGAAGAATATAACATACAAGGGTTTTCAAATGTGATTTTAAAAAAATAATTCTATGAATATTTTCTAAAATCATGTTTTAGGCAAAATCCACAATGCAACTAGTTCGGCATATGAAGGGATACAATTTTTTTTTATAAAAAACGTGAAAAATATTTTTTATACATTTGGCATGAAAAGGGTCTAACATATTTTTTAACGTTCAGCACAAGAAGGACATATGTAGAATATAACATACAAGGTTTTTCAAATGTGATTTAAAAAAAAATAATTCTATGAATATTTTCTAAAATCATGTTTTAGGCAAAATCCACAATGCAACTAGTTCGGCATATGAAGGGATACAATTTTTTTTATAAAAAACGTGAAAAATATTTTTATACATTTTGCATGAAAAGGGTCTAACATATTTTTTAACGTTCAGCACAAGAAGGACATATGTAGAATATAACATACAAGGTTTTTCAAATGTGATTTAAAAAAAAATAATTCTATGAATATTTTCTAAAATCATGTTTTAGGCAAAATCCACAATGCAACTAGTTCGGCATATGAAGGGATACAATTGTTTTTATAACAAACGTGAGAAATATTTTTATACATTTTGCATGAAAAGGGTCTAAAATATTTTTTTACGTTCAGCACTAGAAGGACAGGCGTAGAATACAATTTAGAAGTGTTTTCAAATGTGATTTTTTAAAAAGCTTTTTTCAATGAATATTGTCTAAAATCATGTTTTAGGCAAAATCCACAATGCAACTAGTTCGGCATATGAAGGGATAATTTTTTTTTAATAACAAACGTGAAAAATATTTTTATACATTTTGCATGAAAAGGGTCTAAAATATGTTTTAACGTTCAGCACTAAAAGGACGTATGAAGAATATAACATACAAGGGTTTTCAAATGTGATTTAAATAAAAATAATTCTATGAATATTTTCTAAAATCATGTTTTAGGCAAAATCCACAAGGCAAATAGTTCAGCATATGAAGGGATACATTTTTTTTTCTAACAAACGTGAAAAATATTTTTTATACATTTTGCATGAAAAGGGTCTAAAATATTTTTTTTACGTTCAGCACTAGAAGGACAGGCGTAGAATACAATTTAGAAGGGTTTTCAAATGTGATTTTTTAAAAAGCTTTTTTCAATGAATATTGTCTAAAATCATGTTTTAGGCAAAATCCACAAAAAAACTAGTTCGGCATATGAAGGGATACAAAGTTTTTTTATAAAAAACGTGAAGAATATTTTTTTTTAATTTTGCATGAAAAGGGTCTAAAATATTTTTTTACGTTCAGCACTAGAAGGACATATGTAGAATTCAACATACAAGGGTTTTCAAATGTGATTTAAAAAAATAATAATTCTATGAATATTTTCTAAAATCATGTTTTAGGCAAAATCCACAATGCAACTAGTTTGGCATATGAAGGGATACCATTTTTTTTATAAGAAACGTGAAGAATATTTTTTTTTAATTTTGCATGAAAAGGGTCTAAAATATTTTTTTACGTTCAGCACTAGAAGGACATATGTAGAATTCAACATACAAGGGTTTTCAAATGTGATTTAAAAAAATAATAATTCTATGAATATTTTCTAAAATCATGTTTTAGGCAAAATCCACAATGCAACTAGTTTGGCATATGAAGGGATACCATTTTTTTTATAAGAAACGTGAAAAATATTTTTTATACATTTTGCATGAAAAGGGTCTAAAATATTTTTTTACGTTCAACATTAGAAGGACATATGTAGATTTCAACATACAAGGGTTTTCAAATGTGATTAAAAAAATTTAAAATCAATGAATATTTTCTAAAATCATGTTTTAGGCAAAATCCACAATGCAACTAGTTCAGCATATGAAGGGATACAATTTTTTTTATAATCAAAGCGTGAAAAATATTTTTATACATTTTGCATGAAAAGGGTCTAAAATATTTTTTTACGTTCAGCACTAGAAGGACAGGCGTAGAATACAATTTAGAAGGGTTTTCAAATGTGATTTTTTAAAAGCTTTTTTCAATGAATATTGTCTAAAATCATGTTTTAGGCAAAATCCACAATGCAACTAGTTCGGCATATGAAGGGATACAATTTTTTTATAACAAACGTGAAAAATATTTTTTATACATTCTGCATGAAAAGGGTCTAAAATATTTTTTACGTTCAGCACTAGAAGGACAGACGTAGAATACAATTTAGGGTTTTCAAATGTGATTTAAAAAAACTTTTTCAATGAATATTGTCTAAAATCATGTTTTAGGCAAAATCCATAATGCAACTAGTTCGGCAGAGGAAGGGATACAATTTTTTTATAACAAAGCGTGAAAAATATTTTATACATTTTGCATGAAAAGGTTCTAAAATATTTTAACGTTCAGCACTAGAAGGACATATGTAGAATTCAACATACAAGGGTTTTCAAATGTGATAAAAAAAAAATTCAATGAATATTGTCTAAAATCATGTTTTAGGCAAAATCCACAATGCAACTAGTTCGGCATATGAAGGGATACAATTGTTTTATAACAAACGTGAATAATATTTTTTATACATTTTGCATGAAAAGGGTCTAATATATTTTTTACGTTCAGCACTAGAAGGACAGATGTAGAATACAATTTAGAAGGGTTTTCAAATGTGATTTTTAAAAGCTTTTTTCAATGAATATTGTCTAAAATCATGTTTTAGGCAAAATCCACAAAAAAAAACTAGTTCGGTATATGAAGGGATACAAAGTTTTTTTATAAAAAACGTGAAAAATATTTTATTTTAATTTTGCATGAAAAGGGTCTAAAATATGTTTTTAACGTTCATCCTAAGAAGGACATATGTAGAATTCAACATACAAGGGTTTTCAAATGTGATTAAAAAATATATATATTTAAAGAATATTTTCTAAAATCATATTTTAGGCAAAATCCACAATTTAACTAGTTCGGCATATGAAGGGATATAATTTTTTTATAACAAACTTGAAAAATATTTTTATACATTTTGCATGAAAAGGGTCTAAAATATTTTTTTACGTCTCAGCACTAGAAGGACAGACGTAGAATACAATTTAGAAGTGTTTTCAAATGTGATTTTTTAAAAGCTTTTTTCAATGAATATTGTCTAAAATCATGTTTTAGGCAAAATCCACAAAAAAACTAGTTCGACATATGAAGGGATACAAAGTTTTTTTATAAAAAAACGTGAAGAATATTTTTTTTAAATTTTGCATGAAAAGGGTCTAAAATATTTTTTTACGTTCAGCACTAGAAGGACATATGTAGAATTCAACATACAAGGGTTTTCAAATGTGATTTAAAAAAATAATAATTCTATGAATATTTTCTAAAATCATGTTTTAGGCAAAATCCACAATGCAACTAGTTCGGCATATGAAGGATACCATTTTTTTATAACAGAGGTGAAAAATATTTTTCTACATTTTGCATGAAAAGGGTCTAAAATATTTTTTACGTTCAGCACTAGTAGGACAGACGTAGAATACAATTTAGAAGGGTTTTCAAATGTGATTTTTAAAAAAAGCTTTCTTCAATGAATATTGTCTAAAATCATGTTTTAGGCAAAATCCACAATGCAACTAGTTCGGCATATGAAGGGATACAATTTTTTTATAACGAAAGGTGAAAAATATTTGTATACATTTTGCATGAAAAGGGTCTAAAATATTTTTTAACGTTCAGCACTAGAAGGACATATGTAGAATTCAACATACAAGTGTTTTCAAATGTGATTAAAAATAAAATAATCAATGAATATTTTCTAAAATCATGTTTTAGGCAAAATCCACAATGCAACTAGTTCTAAATATGAAGGGATACAATTATTTTTATAACAAAAGTGAAAAATATTTTTTATACATTTTGCATGAAAAGGGTCTAAAATATTTTTTCTACGTTCAGCACTAGAAGGACAGACGTAGAATACAATTTTGAAGGGTTTTCAAATGTGATTTTTTAAAAAGCTTTTTTCAATGAATATTGTCTAAAATCATGTTTTAGGCAAAATCCCAAAAAAAACTAGTTCGGCATATGAAGGGATACAAATTTTTTTATAACAAACGTGAAAAATATTTTTTATACATTTTGCATGAAAAGGGTCTAAAATATTTTTTTTACGTTCAGCATTAGAAGGACATATGTAGATTTCAACATACAAGGGTTTTCAAATGTGATTAAAAAAATAAAAATCAATGAATATTTTCTAAAATCATGTTTTAGGCAAAATCCACAATGCAACTAGTTCAGCATATGAAGGGATACATTTTTTTTATAACAAACGTGAAAAATATTTTTTATACATTTTGCATGAAAAGGGTCTAAAATATTTTTTTTACGTTCAGCACTAGAAGGACAGGCGTAGAATACAATTTAGAAGGGTTTTCAAATGTGATTTTTTTTAAAAGCTTTTTTCAATGAATATTGTCTAAAATCATGTTTTAGGCAAAATCCACAATGCAACTAGTTCGGCATATGAAGGGATAAATTTTTTTATAACAAACGTGAATAATATTTTTTTTAAATTTTGCATGAAAAGGGTCTAAAATATTTTTTTACGTTCAGCACTAGAAGGACATATGTAGAATTCAACATACAAGGGTTTTCAAATGTGATTTAAAAAAATAATAATTCTATGAATATTTTCTAAAATCATGTTTTAGGCAAAATCCACAATGCAACTAGTTCGGCATATGAAGGGATACAATTTTTTATAACAGAGGTGAAAATATTTTTTCTACATTTTGCATGAAAAGGGTCTAAATATTTTTTTTACGTTCAGCACTAGTAGGACAGACGTAGAATACAATTTAGAAGGGTTTTCAAATGTGATTTAAAAAAAAGCTTTTCTTCAATGAATATTGTCTAAAATCATGTTTTAGGTCAAAATCCATAATGCAACTAGTTCGGCAGAGGAAGGGATACAATTTTTTTTATAACAAACGTGAAAAATATTTTTATACATTTTGCATGAAAAGGTTCTAAAATATTTTTTTAACGTTCAGCACTAGAAGGACATATGTAGAATTCAACATACAAGGGTTTTCAAATGTGATAAAAAAAAAAAAATTCAATGAATATTGTCTAAAATCATGTTTTAGGCAAAATCCACAATGCAACTAGTTCGGCATATGAAGGGATACAATTGTTTTTATAACAAACGTGAATAATATTTTTTATACATTTTGCATGAAAAGGGTCTAATATATTTTTTTTACGTTCAGCACTAGAAGGACAGACGTAGAATACAATTTAGAAGGGTTTTCAAATGTGATTTTTTTAAAAGCTTTTTTCAATGAATATTGTCTAAAATCATGTTTTAGGCAAAATCCACAAAAAAAACTAGTTCGGTATATGAAGGGATACAAAGTTTTTTTTATAAAAAACGTGAAAAATATTTTATTTTAATTTTGCATGAAAAGGGTCTAAAATATGTTTTAACGTTCATCATAAGAAGGACATATGTAGAATTCAACATACAAGGGTTTTCAAATGTGATTAAAAAATATATATATTTAAAGAATATTTTCTAAAATCATATTTTAGGCAAAATCCACAATGCAACTAGTTCGGCATATGAAGGGATACAATTTTTTTTATAACAAACGTGAAAAATATTTTTTATACATTCTGCATGAAAAGGGTCTAAAATATTTTTTTTACGTTCAGCACTAGAAGGACAGACGTAGAATACAATTTAGGGTTTTCAAATGTGATTTTAAAAAAAACTTTTTTCAATGAATATTGTCTAAAATCATGTTTTAGGCAAAATCCATAATGCAACTAGTTCGGCAGAGGAAGGGATACAATTTTTTTTATAACAAACGTGAAAAATATTTTTATACATTTTGCATGAAAAGGTTCTAAAATATTTTTTTAACGTTCAGCACTAGAAGGACATATGTAGAATTCAACATACAAGGGTTTTCAAATGTGATAAAAAAATTCAATGAATATTGTCTAAAATCATGTTTTAGGCAAAATCCACAATGCAACTAGTTCGGCATATGAAGGGATACAATTGTTTTTATAACAAACGTGAATAATATTTTTTATACATTTTGCATGAAAAGGGTCTAATATATTTTTTTTACGTTCAGCACTAGAAGGACAGACGTAGAATACAATTTAGAAGGGTTTTCAAATGTGATTTTTTAAAAAGCTTTTTTCAATGAATATTGTCTAAAATCATGTTTTAGGCAAAATCCACAAAAACTAGTTCGGTATATGAAGGGATACAAAGTTTTTTTATAAAAAACGTGAAAAATATTTTATTTTAATTTTGCATGAAAAGGGTCTAAAATATGTTTTAACGTTCATCATAAGAAGGACATATGTAGAATTCAACATACAAGGGTTTTCAAATGTGATTAAAAAATATATATATTTAAAGAATATTTTCTAAAATCATATTTTAGGCAAAATCCACAATTTAACTAGTTCGGCATATGAAGGATATAATTTTTTTATAACAAACTTGAAAAATATTTTTTATACATTTTGCATGAAAAGGGTCTAAAATATTTTTTTACGTTCAGCACTAGAAGGACAGACGTGAGAATACAATTTAGAAGTGTTTTCAAATGTGATTTTTTAAAAGCTTTTTTCAATGAATATTGTCTAAAATCATGTTTTAGGCAAAATCCACAAAAAAAACTAGTTCGGCATATGAAGGGATACAAAGTTTTTTTTTATAAAAACGTGAAGAATATTTTTTAATTTTGCATGAAAAGGGTCTAAAATATTTTTTTACGTCTCAGCACTAGAAGGACATATGTAGAATTCAACATACAAGGGTTTTCAAATGTGATTTAAAAAATAATAATTCTATGAATATTTTCTAAAATCATGTTTTAGGCAAAATCCACAATGCAACTAGTTCGGCATATGAAGGGATACCATTTTTTTTATAACAGAGGTGAAAAATATTTTTTCTACATTTTGCATGAAAAGGGTCTAAAATATTTTTTTTACGTTCAGCACTAGTAGGACAGACGTAGAATACAATTTAGAAGGGTTTTCAAATGTGATTTTAAAAAAAGCTTTCTTCAATGAATATTGTCTAAAATCATGTTTTAGGCAAAATCCACAATGCAACTAGTTCGGCATATGAAGGGATACAATTTTTTTATAACAAAGGTGTAAAAATATTTGTATACATTTTGCATGAAAAGGGTCTAAAATATTTTTTTAACGTTCAGCACTAGAAGGACATATGTAGAATTCAACATACAAGTGTTTTCAAATGTGATTAAAAAATAAAATAATCAATGAATATTTTCTAAAATCATGTTTTAGGCAAAATCCACAATGCAACTAGTTCTAAATATGAAGGGATACAATTATTATTATAACAAACGTGAAAAAATATTTTTATACATTTTGCATGAAAAGGGTCTAAAATATTTTTCTTCGTTCAGCACTAGAAGGACAGACGTAGAATACAATTTTGAAGGGTTTTCAAATGTGATTTTTTAAAAAGCTTTTTTTCAATGAATATTGTCTAAAAATCATGTTTTAGGCAAAATCCCAAAAAAACTAGTTCGGCATATGAAGGGATACAATTATTTTTATAACAAACGTGAAAAAATATTTTTTATACATTTTGCATGAAAAAGGGTCTAAAATATTTTTTTTACGTTCAGCACTAGTAGGACAGACGTAGAATACAATTTAGAAGGGTTTTCAAATGTGATTTTTAAAAAAGCTTTCTTCAATGAATATTGTCTAAAATCATGTTTTAGGCAAAATCCACAATGCAACTAGTTCGGCATATGAAGGGATACAATTTTTTTATAACAAAGGTGAAAAATATTTGTATACATTTTGCATGAAAAGGGTCTAAAAATATTTTTTAACGCTCAGCACTAGAAGGACATATGTAGAATTCAACATACAAGTGTTTTCAAATGTGATTAAAAATAAAATAATCAATGAATATTTTCTAAAATCATGTTTTAGGCAAAATCCACAATGCAACTAGTTCTAATATGAAGGGATACAATTATTTTTATAACAAACGTGAAAAATATTTTTATACATTTTGCATGAAAAGGGTCTAAAATATTTTTTTACGCTCAGCACTAGAAGGACAGACGTAGAATACAATTTTGAAGGGTTTTCAAATGTGATTTTTTAAAAAGCTTTTTTCAATGAATATTGTCTAAAATCATGTTTTAGGCAAAATCCCAAAAAAAACTAGTTCGGCATATGAAGGGATACAATTATTTTTATAACAAACGTGAAAAATATTTTTTATACATTTTGCATGAAAAGGGTCTAAAATATTTTTTTTACGTTCAGCACTAGAAGGACAGACGTAGAATACAATTTAGAAGGGTTTTCAAATGTGATTTTTTAAAAAGCTTTTTTCAATGAATATTGTCTAAAATCATGTTTTAGGCAAAATCCACAAAAAAACTAGTTCGGTATATGAAGGGATACAAAGTTTTTTTTATAAAAAACGTGAAAAATATTTTATTTTAATTTTGCATGAAAAGGGTCTAAAATATGTTTAACGTTCATCATAAGAAGGACATATGTAGAATTCAACATACAAGGGTTTTCAAATGTGATTAAAAAATATATATATTTAAAGAATATTTTCTAAAATCATATTTTAGGCAAAATCCACAATTTAACTAGTTCGGCATATGAAGGGATATAATTTTTTTATAACAAACTTGAAAAATATTTTTTATACATTTTGCATGAAAAGGGTCTAAAATATTTTTTTTACGTTCAGCACTAGAAGGACAGACGTAGAATACAATTTAGAAGTGTTTTCAAATGTGATTTTTTAAAAGCTTTTTTCAATGAATATTGTCTAAAATCATGTTTTAGGCAAAATCCACAAAAAAACTAGTTCGGCATATGAAGGGATACAAAGTTTTTTTATAAAAAACGTGAAGAATATTTTTTTTTAATTTTGCATGAAAAGGGTCTAAAATATTTTTTTACGTTCAGCACTAGAAGGACATATGTAGAATTCAACATACAAGGGTTTTCAAATGTGATTTAAAAAAATAATAATTCTATGAATATTTTCTAAAATCATGTTTTAGGCAAAATCCACAATGCAACTAGTTCGGCATATGAAGGGATACCATTTTTTTTATAACAGAGGTGAAAAATATTTTTTCTACATTTTGCATGAAAAGGGTCTAAAATATTTTTTTTACGTTCAGCACTAGTAGGACAGACGTAGAATACAATTTAGAAGGGTTTTCAAATGTGATTTAAAAAAAAGCTTTCTTCAATGAATATTGTCTAAAATCATGTTTTAGGCAAAATCCACAATGCAACTAGTTCGGCATATGAAGGGATACAATTTTTTTTATAACAAAGGTGAAAAATATTTGTATACATTTTGCATGAAAAGGGTCTAAAATATTTTTTTAACGTTCAGCACTAGAAGGACATATGTAGAATTCAACATACAAGTGTTTTCAAATGTGATTAAAAATAAAATAATCAATGAATATTTTCTAAAATCATGTTTTAGGCAAAATCCACAATGCAACTAGTTCGGCATATGAAGGGATACAATTTTTTTTATAACAAAGGTGAAAAATATTTGTATACATTTTGCATGAAAAGGGTCTAAAATATTTTTTCTACGTTCAGCACTAGAAGGACAGACGTAGAATACAATTTTGAAGGGTTTTCAAATGTGATTTTTTAAAAAGCTTTTTTCAATGAATATTGTCTAAAATCATGTTTTAGGCAAAATCCCAAAAAAAACTAGTTCGGCATATGAAGGGATACAAATTTTTTTATAACAAACGTGAAAAATATTTTTTATACATTTTGCATGAAAAGGGTCTAAAATATTTTTTTTACGTTCAGCATTAGAAGGACATATGTAGATTTCAACATACAAGGGTTTTCAAATGTGATTAAAAAAAAATAAAAAATCAATGAATATTTTCTAAAATCATGTTTTAGGCAAAATCCACAATGCAACTAGTTCAGCATATGAAGGGATACATTTTTTTTATAACAAACGTGAAAAATATTTTTTATACATTTTGCATGAAAAGGGTCTAAAATATTTTTTTTACGTTCAGCACTAGAAGGACAGGCGTAGAATACAATTTAGAAGGGTTTTCAAATGTGATTTTTTTAAAAGCTTTTTTCAATGAATATTGTCTAAAATCATGTTTTAGGCAAAATCCACAATGCAACTAGTTCGGCATATGAAGGGATACAATTTTTTTTATAACAGAGGTGAAAAATATTTTTTCTACATTTTGCATGAAAAGGGTCTAAAATATTTTTTTTACGTTCAGCACTAGTAGGACAGACGTAGAATACAATTTAGAAGGGTTTTCAAATGTGATTTAAAAAAAAGCTTTCTTCAATGAATATTGTCTAAAATCATGTTTTAGGCAAAATCCATAATGCAACTAGTTCGGCAGAGGAAGGGATACAATTTTTTTTATAACAAACGTGAAAAATATTTTTATACATTTTGCATGAAAAGGTTCTAAAATATTTTTTTAACGTTCAGCACTAGAAGGACATATGTAGAATACAACATAGAAGGGTTTTCAAATGTGATTTAAAAAAAAGCTTTCTTCAATGAATATTGTCTAAAATCATGTTTTAGGCAAAATCCATAATGCAACTAGTTCGGCAGAGGAAGGGATACAATTTTTTTTATAACAAACGTGAAAAATATTTTTATACATTTTGCATGAAAAGGTTCTAAAATATTTTTTTAACGTTCAGCACTAGAAGGACATATGTAGAATTCAACATACAAGGGTTTTCAAATGTGATAAAAAAAAAAATTCAATGAATATTGTCTAAAATCATGTTTTAGGCAAAATCCACAATGCAACTAGTTCGGCATATGAAGGGATACAATTGTTTTTATAACAAACGTGAATAATATTTTTTATACATTTTGCATGAAAAGGGTCTAATATATTTTTTTTACGTTCAGCACTAGAAGGACAGACGTAGAATACAATTTAGAAGGGTTTTCAAATGTGATTTTTTAAAAAGCTTTTTTCAATGAATATTGTCTAAAATCATGTTTTAGGCAAAATCCACAAAAAAACTAGTTCGGTATATGAAGGGATACAAAGTTTTTTTTATAAAAAACGTGAAAAATATTTTATTTTAATTTTGCATGAAAAGGGTCTAAAATATGTTTTAACGTTCATCATAAGAAGGACATATGTAGAATTCAACATACAAGGGTTTTCAAATGTGATTAAAAAATATATATATTTAAAGAATATTTTCTAAAATCATATTTTAGGCAAAATCCACAATTTAACTAGTTCGGCATATGAAGGGATATAATTTTTTTATAACAAACTTGAAAAATATTTTTTATACATTTTGCATGAAAAGGGTCTAAAATATTTTTTTTTACGTTCAGCACTAGAAGGACAGACGTAGAATACAATTTAGAAGTGTTTTCAAATGTGATTTTTTTAAAAGCTTTTTTCAATGAATATTGTCTAAAATCATGTTTTAGGCAAAATCCACAATGCAACTAGTTCGGCATATGAAGGGATACATTATTTTTTATAACAAACGTGAAAATATTTTTTATACATTTTGCATGAAAAGGGTCCAAAATATTTTTTTTACGTTCAGCACTAAAAGGACGTATGAAGAATATAACATACAAGGGTTTTCAAATGTGATTTTAAAAATATATAATTCTATGAATATTTTCTAAAATCATGTTTTAGGCAAAATCCACAATGCAACTAGTTCGGCATATGAAGGGATACAATTGTTTTTATAACAAACGTGAAAAATATTTTTATACATTTTGCATGAAAAGGGTCTAAAATAGTTTTAACGTTCAGCACTAAAAGGACGTATGAAGAATATAACATACAAGGGTTTTCAAATGTGATTTTAAAAAAATAATTCTATGAATATTTTCTAAAATCATGTTTTAGGCAAAATCCACAATGCAACTAGTTCGGCATATGAAGGGATACAATTTTTTTTTATAACAAACGTGAATAATATTTTTTATACATTTTGCATGAAAAGGGTCTAATATATTTTTTTTACGTTCAGCACTAGAATGACAGATGTAGAATACAATTTAGAAGGGTTTTCAAATGTGATTTTTTAAAAAGCTTTTTTCAATGAATATTGTCTAAAATCATATTTTAGGCAAAATCCACAAAAAAACTAGTTCGGCATATGAAGGGATACAATTTTTTTTAATAAAAACGTGAAAAATATTTTTTATAAATTTTGCATGAAAAGGGTCTAAAATATGTTTTAACGTTCAGCACTAAAAGGACGTATGAAGAATATAACATACAAGGGTTTTCAAATGTGATTTAAAAAAAAATTATTCTATGAATATTTTCTAAAATCATGTTTTAGGCAAAATCCACAATGCAACTAGTTCGGCATATGAAGGGATACAATTTTTTTTTATAAAAAACGTGAAAAATATTTTTTATACATTTGGCATGAAAAGGGTCTAACATATTTTTTAACGTTCAGCACAAGAAGGACATATGTAGAATATAACATACAAGGTTTTTCAAATGTGATTTTTAAAAAAATAATTCAATGAATATTTTCTAAAATCATGTTTTAGGCAAAATCCACAATGCAACTAGTTCGGCATATGAAGGGATACAATTTTTTTATAACAAACGTGAATAATATTTTTATACATTTTGGCATGAAAAGGGTCTAATATATTTTTTTTACGTTCAGCACTAGAAGGACAGATGTAGAATACAATTTAGAAGGGTTTTCAAATGTGATTTTTAAAAAGCTTTTTTCAATGAATATTGTCTAAAATCATGTTTTTAGGCAAAATTCACAAAAAACTAGTTCGGCATACGAAGGGATACAATTTTTTTATAAAAACGTGAAAAATATTTTTATAAATTTTAAATGAAAAGGGTCTAACATATTTTTAACATTCATCACTAGAAGGACAGACGTAGAATACAATTTAGAAGGGTTTTCAAATGTGATTTAAAAAAAAGCTTTTTCAATGAATATTTTCTAAAATCATGTTTTAGGCAAAATCCACAAAAAATAGTTCGGCATATGAAGGGATACAACGTTTTTTTAAAAAAAATGTGAAAAATATTTTTATACATTTTGCATGAAAAGGGTCTAAAATATTTTTTTTACGTTCAGCACTAGAAGGACAGGCGTAGAATACAATTTAGAAGGGTTTTCAAATGTGATTAAAAAAATTTTTTTAAATGAATATTGTCTAAAATCATGTTTTAGGCAAAATCCACAATGCAACTAGTTCGGCATATGAAGGGATACAATTGTTTTTATAACAAACGTGAGAAATATTTTTATACATTTTGCATGAAAAGGGTCTAAAATATTTTTTTACGTTCAGCACTAGAAGGACAGGCGTAGAATACAATTTAGAAGGGTTTTCAAATGTGATTTTTTAAAAAGCTTTTTTCAATGAATATTGTCTAAAATCATGTTTTAGGCAAAATCCACAATGCAACTAGTTCGGCATATGAAGGGATAATTTTTTTTAAATAACAAACGTGAAAAATATTTTATACATTTTGCATGAAAAGGGTCTAAAATATGTTTTAACGTTCAGCACTAAAAGGACGTATGAAGAATATAACATACAAGGGAGTTTTCTAAAGTGTGATTTAAATAAAATAATTCTATGAATATTTTCTAAAATCATGTTTTAGGCAAAATCCACAATGCAAATAGTTCAGCATATGAAGGGATACATTTTTTTTTCTAACAAACGTGAAAAATATTTTTTATACATTTTGCATGAAAAGGGTCTAAAATATTTTTTTTACGTTCAGCACTAGAAGGACAGGTGTAGAATACAATTTAGAAGGGTTTTCAAATGTGATTTTTAAAAAGCTTTTTTCAATGAATATTGTCTAAAATCATGTTTTAGGCAAAATCCACAAAAAAAAACTAGTTCGCATATGAAGGGATACAAAGTTTTTTATAAAAACGTGAAGAATATTTTTTTTAATTTTGCATGAAAAGGGTCTAAAATATTTTTTTTACGTTCAGCACTAGAAGGACATATGTAGAATTCAACATACAAGGGTTTTTCAAATGTGATTTTAAAAAAATAATAATTCTATGAATATTTTCTAAAATCATGTTTTAGGCAAAATCCACAATGCAACTAGTTTGGCATATGAAGGGGATACCATTTTTTTTATAAGAAACGTGAAAAATATTTTTATACATTTTGCATGAAAAGGGTCTAAAATATTTTTTTACGTTCAGCACTAGAAGGACAGACGTAGAATACAATTTAGAAGGGTTTTCAAATGTGATTTAAAAAAAGCTTTCTTCAATGAATATTGTCTAAAATCATGTTTTAGGCAAAATCCACAATGCAACTAGTTCGGCATATGAAGGGATACAATTTTTTTATAACAAAGGTGAAAAATATTTGTATACATTTTGCGATGAAAAAGGGTCTAAAATATTTTTTTAACGTTCAGCACTAGAAGGACATATGTAGAATTCAACATACAAGTGTTTTCAAATGTGATTAAAAATAAAATAATCAATGAATATTTTCTAAAATCATGTTTTAGGCAAAATCCACAATGCAACTAGTTCTAAATATGAAGGGATACAATTATTTTTATAACAAACGTGAAAAATATTTTTTATACATTTTGCATGAAAAGGGTCTAAAATATTTTTTTTACGTTCAGCATTAGAAGGACATATGTAGATTTCAACATACAAGGGTTTTCAAATGTGATTAAAAAAAAATAAAAAATCAATGAATATTTTCTAAAATCATGTTTTAGGCAAAATCAACAATGCAACTAGTTCAGCATATGAAGGGATACATTTTTTTTTATAACAAACGTGAAAAATATTTTTTATACATTTTGCATGAAAAGGGTCTAAAATATTTTTTTTACGTTCAGCACTAGAAGGACAGGCGTAGAATACAATTTAGAAGGGTTTTCAAATGTGATTTTTAAAAGCTTTTTTCAATGAATATTGTCTAAAATCATGTTTTAGGTAAAATCCACAATGCAACTAGTTCGGCATATGAAGGGATAAATTTTTTTTATAACAAACGTGAATAATATTTTTTTAAATTTTGCATGAAAAGGGTCTAAAATATTTTTTTTAACGTTCAGCACTAGAAGGACAGATGTAGAATTCAACATACAAGGGTTTTCAAATGTGATTTTAAAAAAATAATAATTATATGAATATTTTCTAAAATCATGTTTTAGGCAAAATCCACAATGCAACTAGTTCGGCATATGAAGGATACAATTTTTTATAACAGAGGTGAAAAATATTTTTCTACATTTTGCATGAAAAGGGTCTAAAATATTTTTTTACGTTCAGCACTAGTAGGACAGACGTAGAATACAATTTAGAAGGGTTTTCAAATGTGATGAAAAAAAAATTTCAATGAATATTGTCTAAAATCATGTTTTAGGCAAAATCCACAATGCAACTAGTTCGGCATATGAAGGGATACAATTGTTTTTATAACAAACGTGAAAAATATTTTTATACATTTGCATGAACAGGGTCTAAAATATGTTTTAACGTTCCAGCACTAAAAGGACGTATGAAGAATATAACATACAAGGGTTTTTCAAATGTGATTTTAAAAAAAATAATTCTATGAATATTTTCTAAAATCATGTTTTAGGCAAAATCCACAATGCAACTAGTTCGGCATATGAAGGGATACAATTTTTTTATAACAAACGTGAATAATATTTTTTATACATTTTGCATGAAAAGGGTCTAATATATTTTTTTTACGTTCAGCACTAGAAGGACAGATGTAGAATACAATTTAGAAGGGTTTTCAAATGTGATTTTTTAAAAAGCTTTTTTCAATGAATATTGTCTAAAATCATGTTTTAGGCAAAATCCACAAAAAAACTAGTTCGGCATATGAAGGGATACAATTTTTTTTAATAAAAAACGTGAAAAATATTTTTTATAAATTTTGCATGAAAAGGGGTCTAACATATTTTTAACATTCATCACTAGAAGGACAGACGTAGAATACAATTTAGAAGGAGTTTTCAAATGTGATTTAAAAAGCTTTTTTCAATGAATATTTTCTAAAATCATGTTTTAGGCAAAATCCACAAAGAATAGTTCGGCATATGAAGGGATACAACGTTTTTTAAATAAAAATGTGAAAAATATTTTTATACATTTTGCGATGAAAAGGGTCTAAAATATTTTTTTTTACGTTCAGCACTAGAAGGACAGGCGTAGAATACAATTTAGAAGGGTTTTCAAATGTGATTTAAAAAAATTAAATGAATATTGTCTAAAGATCATGTTTTAGGCAAAATCCACAATGCAACTAGTTCGGGCATATGAAGGGATACAATTGTTTTTATAACAAACGTGAGAAATATTTTTATACATTTTGCATGAAAAGGGTCTAAAATATTTTTTACGTTCAGCACTAGAAGGACAGGCGTAGAATACAATTTAGAAGTGGTTTTCAAATGTGATTTTTTTAAAAGCTTTTTTTCAATGAATATTGTCTAAAATCATGTTTTAGGCAAAATCCACAATGCAACTAGTTCGGCATATGAAGGGATAATTTTTTTATAACAAACGTGCAAAAATATTTTTATACATTTTGCATGAAAAGGGTCTAAAAATATGTTTTAACGTTCAGCACTAAAAGGACGTATGAAGAATATAACATACAAGGGTTTTCAAATGTGATTTAAAAAAAATAATTCTATGAATATTTTCTAAAATCATGTTTAAGGCAAAATCCACAATGCAAATAGTTCAGCATATGAAGGATACATTTTTTTTTATAACAAACGTGAAAAATATTTTTATACATTTTGCATGAAAAGGGTCTAAAATATTTTTTTACGTTCAGCACTAGAAGGACAGGCGTAGAATACAATTTAGAAGGGTTTTCAAATGTGATTTTTTAAAAGCTTTTTTCAATGAATATTGTCTAAAATCGATGTTTTAGGCAAAATCCACAAAAAAAACTAGTTCGGCATATGAAGGGATACAAAGTTTTTTTTATAAAAACGTGAAGAATATTTTTTTAATTTTGCATGAAAAGGGTCTAAAATATTTTTTTACGTTCAGCACTAGAAGGACATATGCAGAATTCAACATACAAGGGTTTTCAAATGTGATTTAAAAAATAATAATTCTATGAATATTTTCTAAAATCATGTTTTAGGTAAAATCCACAATGCAACTAGTTTGGCATATGAAGGGATACCATTTTTTTTATAAGAAACGTGAAAAATATTTTTTATACATTTTGCATGAAAAAGGGTCTAAAATATTTTTTTACGTTCAACATTAGAAGGACAGATGTAGAATTCCAACATACAAGGGTTTTCAAATGTGATTAAAAAATTAAAAATCAATGAATATTTTCTAAAATCATGTTTTAGGCAAAATCCACAATGCAACTAGTTCAGCATATGAAGGGATAAACATTTTTTATAACAAACGTGAAAAATATTTTTTATACATTTTGCATGAAAAGGGTCTAAAATATTTTTTTACGTTCAGCACTAGAAGGACAGGCGTAGAATACAATTTAGAAGGGTTTTCAAATGTGATTTTTTAAAAAGCTTTTTTCAATGAATATTGTCTAAAATCATGTTTTAGGCAAAATCCACAATGCAACTAGTTCGGCATATGAAGGGATACAATTTTTTTTATAACAAACGTGAAAAATATTTTTTATACATTCTGCATGAAAAGGGTCTAAAATATTTTTTTTACGTTCAGCACTAGAAGGACAGACGTAGAATACAATTTAGGGTTTTCAAATGTGATTTAAAAAAAAACTTTTTTCAATGAATATTGTCTAAAATCATGTTTTAGAGCAAAATCCATAATGCAACTAGTTCGGCAGAGGAAGGGATACAATTTTTTTATAACAAACGGAAAAATATTTTTATACATTTAGGTGAAAAGGTTCTAAAATATTTTTTTAACGTTCAGCACTAGAAGGACATATTAGAATTCAAACATACAAGGGTTTTCAAATGTGATTAAAAAAAAAAAGAAATTCAATGAATATTGTCTAATATCAGTGTTTGTAGGCAAAATCCAACAATGCAACTAGTTCGGCATATGAAGGGATGCAATTGTTTTTATAACAAACGTGAATAATATTTTTTATACATTTTGCATGAAAAGGGTCCCAATATATTTTTTTACGTTCAGCACTAGAAGGACAGACGTGAATACAATTTAGAAGGGTTTTCAAATGTGATTTTTTAAAAAGCTTTTTTCAATGAATATTGTCTAAAATCATGTTTTAGGCAAAATCCACAAAAACTAGTTCGGTATATGAAGGGATACAAAAGTTTTTTTTATAAAAACGTGAAAAATATTTTATTTTAATTTTGCATGAAAAGGGTCTAAAATATGTTTTAACGTTCATCATAAGAAGGACATATGTAGAATTTAACATTACCAAGGGTTTTCAAATGTGATTAAAAAATAATATATTTAAAGATATATTTTCTAAAATCATATTTTAGGCAAAATCCACAATTTAACTAGTTCGGGCATATGAAGGGATATAATTTTTTTTATAACAAACTTGAAAAATATTTTTTATACATTTTGCGTGAAAAGGGTCTAAAATATTTTTTTACGTTCAGCACTAGAAGGACAGACGTAGAATACAATTTAGAAGTGTTTTCAAATGTGATTTTTTTAAAAGCTTTTTTCAATGAATATTGTCTAAAATCATGTTTTAGGAAAAATCCACAAAAAAACTAGTTCGGCATATCGAAGGGATACAAAGTTTTTTTATAAAAAACGTGAAGAATATTTTCTTAAAATTTTGCATGAAAAGGGTCTAAAATATTTTTTACGTTCAGCACTAGAAGGACATATGTAGAATTCAACATACAAGGATGTTTCCAAATGTGATTTAAAAAAATAATAATTCTATGAATATTTTCTAAAATCATGTTTTAGGCAAAATCCACAATGCAACTAGTTCGGCATATGAAGGGATACCATTTTTTTTTTATAACAGAGGTGAAAAATATTTTTCTACATTTTTTGCATGAAAAGGGTCTAAAATATTTTTTACGTTCAGCACTAGGGACAGACGTAGAATACAATTTAGAAGGGTTTTCAAATGTGATTTAAAAAAGCTTTCTTCAATGAATATAGCCTAAAACATGTTTTTTTAGGTAAAATCCACAATGCAACTAGTTCGGTATATGAAGGGATACAATTTTTTTATAACAAGTAAGAAGGTGAAAAATATTTGTATACATTTTGCATGAAAAGGGTCTAAAATATTTTTTAACGTTCAGCACTAGAAGGACATATGTAGAATTCAACATACAAGTGTTTTCAAATGTGATTAAAAATAAAATAATCAATTAATATTTTCTAAAATCATGTTTTAGGGAAAATCCACAACTGCAACTAGTTCTAAATTATGAAGGGATACAATTATTTTTATAACAAACGTGGAAAATATTTTTATACATTTTGCATGAAAAGGGTCTAAAATATTTTTCTAACGTTCAGCACTAGAAGGACAGACGGAATACAATTTTGAAGGGTTTTCAAATGTTATTTTTAAAAAGCTTTTTTCAATGAATATTGTCTAAAATCTATGTTTTAGGCAAAATCCCAAAAAAACTAGTTCGGCATATGAAGGGATACAAATTTTTTTATAACAAACGTGAAAATATTTTTATACATTTTGCATGAAAAGGGTCTAAAATATTTTTTTACGTTCAGCATTAGAAGGACATATGTAGATTTCAACATACAAGGGTTTCAAATGTGATTTAAAAATAAAAAATCAATGAATATTTTCTAAAATCATGTTTTAGCCAAAATCCACAATGCAACTAGTTCAGCATATGAAGGGATACATTTTTTTTTATAACAAACGTGAAAAATATTTTTTATACATTTTGCATGAAAAGGGTCACTAAAATATTTTTTTACGTTCTCAGCACTAGAAGGACAGGCGTAGAATAAATTTTAGAAGGGTTTTCAAATGTGATTTTTTAAAAGCTTTTTTCAATGAATATTGTCTAAAATCATGTTTTAGGCAAAAATCCACAATGCAACTAGTTCGCATATGAAGGGATATTTTTTTTAATAACAAACGTGAATAATATTTTTTTTAAAATTTTGCATGAAAAGGGTCTAAAATATTTTTTTACGTTCAGCACTAGAAGGACATATGTAGAATTCAACATACAAGGGTTTTCAAATGTGATTTAAAAATAAGTAATTTCTATGAATATTTTCTAAAATACATGTTTTAGGCAAAATCCACAATGCAACTAGTTCGGCATATGAAGGGATACAATTTTTTTATAACAGAGGTGAAAATATTTTTTCTACATTTTGCATGAAAAGGGTCTAAAATATTTTTTTACGTTCAGCACTAGTAGGACAGACGAGAATACAATTTAGAAGGGTTTTCAAATGTGATTTAAAAAAGCTTTCTTCAATGAATATTGTCTAAAATCATGTTTTAGGCAAAATCCACAATGCAACTAGTTCGGCATATGAAGGGATACAATTTTTTTTATAACAGAAGGTAAAAAAATATTTGTATACATTTTGCATGAAAAGGGTCTAAAATATTTTTTTAACGTTCAGCACTAGAAGGACATATGTAGAATTGGCAACATCACAAGTGTTTTCAAATGTGATTAAAAATAAAATAATCAATGAATATTTTCTAAAATCATGTTTTAGGCAAAATCCACAATGTAACTAGTTCTAAATATGAAGGGATACAATTATTTTTATAACAAACGTGAAAAAATATTTTTTTATACATTTTGCATGAAAAGGGTCTAAAATGTTTATTTTACGTTCAGCACTAGAAGGACAGACGTAGAATACAATTTTAGAAGGGTTTCAAATGTGATTTTTAAAAGCTTTTTTCACAGAATATTGTCAAAATCATGTTTTAGGCCAAATCCACAATGCAACTAGTTCGGCATATGAAGGGATAACAATTTTTTATAACAAACGTGAAAAATATTTTTTATACATTCTGCATGAAAAGGGGTCTAAAATATGTTTTAACGTTCAGCACTAAAAAAGGACGTATGAAGAATACCAACATACAAGGGTTTTCAAATGTGATTTAAAAAAAAAATAATTCTATGAATATTTTCTAAAATCATGTTTAAGGCAAAATCCACAATGCAACTAGTCGGCATATGAAGGGATACAATTTTTTTTTATAACAAACGTGAATAATATTTTTTTATACATTTTGCATGAAAAGGGTCTAATATATTTTTTTTACGGTTCAGCACTAGAAGGACAGATGTAGAATACAATTTAGAAGGGTTTTCAAATGTGATTTTTTTAAAAAAGCTTTTTCCAATGAATATTGTCTAAAATCATGTTTTAGGCAAAATGCCACAAAAAAACTAGTTCGGCATATGAAGGGATACAATTTTTTTTAATAAAAAACGTGAAAAATATTTTTTTTAAATTTTGCATGAAAAGGGGTCTAACATATTTTTAACATTCATCACTAGAAGGACAGACGTAGAATAAAATTTAGAAGGGTTTTCAAATGTGATTTAAAAAAAGCTTTTTTTCAATGAATATTTTCTAAAATCATGTTTAGGCAAAATCCACAAAGAATAGTTCGGCATATGAAGGGATACAACGTTTTTAAATAAAAATGTGAAAATATTTTTTATACATTTTGCATGAAAAGGGTCTAAAATATTTTTTTACGTTCAGCACTAGAAGGACAGGCGTAGAATACAATTTAGAAGGGTTTTCAAATGTGATTTAAAAAAAATTAAATGAATATTGTCTAAAGTCATGTTTTAGGCAAAATCCACAATGCAACTAGTTCGGCATATGAAGGGATAATTTTTTTTATAACAAACGTGAATAATATTTTTTTTAATTTTGCATGAAAAGGGTCTAAAATATTTTTTTAACGTTCAACATTAGAAGGACATATGTAGATTTCAACATACAAGGGTTTTCTGGGAAATGTGATTAAAAAAATAAAAATCAATGAATATTTTCTAAAATCATGTTTTAGGCAAAATCCACAATGCAACTAGTTCGGCATATGAAAGGATACAATTTTTTTATAACAGAGGTGAAAAAATATTTTTTCCACATTTTGCATGAAAAGGGTCTAAAATATTTTTTTACGTTCCAGCACTAGAAGGACAGGCGTAGAATACAATTTAGAAGGGTTTTCAAATGTGATTTTTTAAAAGCTTTTTTCAATGAATATTGTCTAAAATCATGTTTTAGGCAAAATCCACAATGCAACTAGTTCGGCATATGAAGGGATACAATTTTTTTTTTTATAACAAACGTGAAAAATATTTTTATACATTCTGCATGAAAAGGGTCTAAAATATTTTCACGTTCAGCACTAGAAGGACAGACGTAGAATACAATTTAGGGTTTTCAAATGTGATTTAAAAAAACTTTTTTTCAATGAATATTGTCTAAAATCATGTTTTAGGCAAAATCCATAATGTAACTAGTTCGGCAGAGGAAGGGATACAATTTTTTTATAACAAAACGGAAAAATATTTTTATACATTTTGCATGAAAAGGTTCTAAAATATTTTTTTAACGTTCAGCACTAGAAGGACATATGTAGAATTCAACATACAAGGGTTTTCAAATGTGATAAAAAAAAAAGAAATTCAATGAATATTGTCTAATATCATGTTTTAGGCAAAATCCACAATGCAACTAGTTCGGCATATGAAGGGATGCAATTGTTTTTATAACAAACGTGAATAATATTTTTTATACATTTTGCATGAAAAGGGTCTAATATATTTTTTTTACGTTCAGCACTAGAAGGACAGACGTAGAATACAATTTAGAAGGGTTTTCAAATGTGATTTTTAAAAAGCTTTTTTCAATGAATATTGTCTAAAATCATGTTTTAGGCAAAAATCCACAAAAAAACTAGTTCGGTATATGAAGGGATAAAAGTTTTTTTTATAAAAACGTGAAAAATATTTTATTTAATTTTGCAGAAAAGGGTCTAAAATATGTTTTAACGTTCATCATAAGAAGGACATATGTAGAATTTAACATACAAGGGTTTTCAAATGTGATTAAAAAATATATATATTTAAAGACTATTTTCTAAAATCATATTTTAGGCAAAATCCACAATTTAACTAGTTCCCGGCATATGAAGGGATATAATTTTTTTATAACAAACTTGAAAAATATTTTTTATACATTTTGCATGAAAAGGGTCTAAAATATTTTTTTACGTTCAGCACTAGAAGGACAGACGTAGAATACAATTTAGAAGTGTTTCTCAAATGTGATTTTTTTAAAGCTTTTTTTTCAATGAATATTGTCTAAAATCATGTTTTAGGCAAAATCCACAATGCAACTAGTTCGGCATATGAAGGGATACAATTTTTTTATAACAAACGTGAAAAATATTTTTTATACATTCTGCATGAAAAGGGTCTAAAATATTTTTTTTACGTTCAGCACTAGAAGGACAGACGTAGAATACAATTTAGGGTTTTCAAATGTGATTTTAAAAAAAACTTTTTTCAATGAATATTTTCTAAAATCATGTTTTAGGCAAAATCCACAAAGAATAGTTCGGCATATGAAGGGATACAACGTTTTTTAAATAAAAAATGTGAAAAATATTTTTTATACATTTTGCATGAAAAGGGTCTAAAATATTTTTTTTACGTTCAGCACTAGAAGGACAGGCGTAGAATACAATTTAGAAGGGTTTTCAAATGTGATTTAAAAAAAAATTAAATGAATATTGTCTAAAGTCATGTTTTAGGCAAAATCCACAATGCAACTAGTTCGGCATATGAAGGGATACAATTGTTTTTATAACAAACGTGAGAAATATTTTTATACATTTTGCATGAAAAGGGTCTAAAATATTTTTTTTACGTTCAGCACTAGAAGGACAGGCGTAGAATACAATTTAGAAGGGTTTTCAAATGTGATTAAATAATTTTTTTTAATGAATATTGTCTAAAATCATGTTTTAGGCTAAATCCACAATGCAACTAGTTCGGCATATGAAGGGATACAATTGTTTTATAACAAAACGTGAGAAATATTTTTATACATTTTGCATGAAAAGGGTCTAAAATATTTTTTACGTTCAGCACTAGAAGGACAGGCGTAGAATACAATTTAGAAGTGTTTTCAAATGTGATTTTTAAAAAGCTTTTTCAATGAATATTGTCTAAAATCATGTTTTAGGCAAAATCCACAAATGCAACTAGTTCGGCATATGAAGGGATAATTTTTTTAATAACAAACGGAAAAATATTTTATACATTTTGCATGAAAAAGGGTCTAAAATATGTTTTAACGTTCAGCACTAAAAGGACGTATGAAGAATATAACATACAAGGGTTTTTCAAATGTGATTTTAAAAAAATAATTCTATGAATATTTTCTAAAATCATGTTTTAGGCAAAATCCACAATGCAAATAGTTCAGCATATGAAGGGATACATTTTTTTAATAACAAACGTGAAAAATATTTTTTTATACATTTTGCATGAAAAGGGTCTAAAATATTTTTTTACGTTCAGCACTAGAAGGACAGGCGTAGAATACAATTTAGAAGGGTTTTCAAATGTGATTTTTTAAAAAGCTTTTTTCAATGAATATTGTTCTAAAATCATGTTTTAGGCAAAATCCACAAAAAAACTAGTTCGGCATATGAAGGGATACAAAGTTTTTTTTATAAAAACGGAAGAATATTTTTTTTTAATTTTGCATGAAAAGGGTCTAAAATATTTTTTACGTTCAGCATTAGAAGGACATATGTAGAATTCAACATACAAGAGTTTTCAAATGTGATTTAAAAAATAATAATTCTATGAATATTTTCTAAAATCATGTTTTAGGCAAAATCCACAATGCAACTAGTTTGGCATATGAAGGGATACCATTTTTTTTATAGAGAAACGTGAAAAATATTTTATACATTTTGCATGAAAAGGGTCTAAAATATTTTTTTTACGTTCAACATTAGAAGGACATATGTAGATTTCAACATACAAGGGTTTTCAAATGTGATTAAAAAAAATTAAAAATCAATGAATATTTTCTAAAATCATGTTTTAGGCAAAATCCACAATGCAACTAGTTCAGCATATGAAGGGATAAACATTTTTTTATAACAAACGTGAAAAATATTTTTTATACATTTTGCATGAAAAGGGTCTAAAATATTTTTTTTACGTTCAGCACTAGAAGGACAGGCGTAGAATACAATTTAGAAGGGTTTTCAAATGTGATTTTTTAAAAAGCTTTTTTCAATGAATATTGTCTAAAATCATGTTTTAGGCAAAATCCACAATGCAACTAGTTCGGCATATGAAGGGATACAATTTTTTTTTAACAAACGTGAAAAATATTTTTATACATTCTGCATGAAAAGGGGTCAAATATTTTTTTACGTTCAGCACTAGAAGGACAGACGTAGAATACAATTTAGGGTTTTCAAATGTGATTTTAAAAAAAACTTTTTTCAATGAATATTGTCTAAAATCATGTTTTAGGCAAAATCCATAATGCAACTAGTTCGGCAGAGGAAGGGATACAATTTTTTTTATAACGAAACGTAGAAAAAATATTTTTATACATTTTGCATGAAAAGGTTCTAAAATATTTTTTTAACGTTCAGCACTAGAAGGACATATGTAGAATTCAACATACAAGGGTTTTCAAATGTGATTAAAAAAGAATTCAATGAATATTGTCTAAAATCATGTTTTAGGCAAAAATCCACAATGCAACTAGTTCGGCATATGAAGGGATACAATTGTTTTTATAACAAACGTGAATAATATTTTTTATACATTTTGCATGAAAAGGGTCTAATTATATTTTTTTTACGTTCAGCACTAGAAGGACAGACGTAGAATACAATTTAGAAGGGTTTTCAAATGTGATTTTAAAAAAGCTTTTTTCAATGAATATTGTCTAAAATCATGTTTTAGGCAAAATCCACAAAAAACTAGTTCGGTATATGAAGGACTACAAAGTTTTTTTATAAAAAACGTGAAAAATATTTATTTTAATTTTGCATGAAAAGGGTCTAAAATATGCTTTAACGTTCATCAAAGAAGGACATATGTAGAATTCAACATACAAGGGTTTTCAAATGTGATTAAAAAATATATATATTTAAAGAATATTTTCTAAAATCATATTTTAGGCAAAATCCACAATTTAACTAGTTCGGCATATGAAGGGATATAATTTTTTTTATAACAAACTTGAAAAATATTTTTTATACATTTTGCATGAAAAGGGTCTAAAATATTTTTTTTTACGTTCAGCACTAGAAGGACAGACGTAGAATACAATTTAGAAGTGTTTTCAAATGATTTTTTAAAAGCTTTTTTCAAGAAGTATTGTCTAAAATCATTGTTTTAGGCAAAATCCACAAAAAAACTAGTTCGGCATATGAAGGGATACAAAGTTTTTTTTATAAAAAAGTGAAGAATATTTTCTTAAAATTTTGCGCCGAAAAAGGGTCTAAAATATTTTTTTCGTTCAGCACTAGAAGGACATATGTAGAATTCAACATACAAGGGTTTTCAAATGTGATTTAAAAATAATAATTCTATGAATATTTTCTAAAATCATGTTTTAGGCAAAATCCACAATGCAACTAGTTCGGCATATGAAGGATACATTTTTTTATAAGAGGTGAAAAAATATTTTTCTACATTTTGCATGAAAAGGGTCTAAAATATTTTTTTTAACGCAGCACTAGTAGGACAGACGTAGAATACAATTTAGAAGGGTTTTCAAATGTGATTTAAAAAAAAGCTTTCTTCAATGAATATTGTCTAAAATCATGTTTTAGGCAAAATCCACAATGCAACTAGTTCGGCATATGAAGGGACAATTTTTTTTATAACAAAGGTGAAAAATATTTGTATACATTTTGCATGAAAAGGGTCTAAAATATTTTTTTTAACGTTCAGCACTAGAAGGACATATGTAGAATTCAACATACAAGTGTTTTCAAATGTGATTAAAAATAAAATAATCAATGAATATTTTCTAAAATCATGTTTTTAGGCAAAATCCACAATGCAACTAGTTCTAAATATGAAGGGATACAATTATTTTTATATAACAAACGCGTGAAAAAATATTTTTATACATTTTGCATGAAAAGGGTCTAAAATATTTTTTCTACGTTCAGCACTAGAAGGACAGACGTGAGAATACAATTTTGAAGGGTTTTCAAATGTGATTTAAAAGCTTTTTTCAATGAATATTGTCTAAAATCATGTTTTAGGCAAAATCCCAAAAAAACTAGTTCGGCATATGAAGGGATACAATTTTTTATAACAAACGTGAAAATATTTTTATACATTTTGCATGAAAAGGGTCTAAAATATTTTTTACGTTCAGCATTAGAAGGACATATGTAGATTTCAACATACAAGGGTTTTCAAAAGATGTGATTAAAAAAATAAAAAATCAATGAATATTTTCTAAAATCATGTTTTAGGCAAAATCCACAATGCAACTAGTTCAGCAGTATGAAGGGATACATTTTTTTATAACAAACGTGAAAAAATATTTTTTATACATTTTGCATGAAAAGGGTCTAAAATATTTTTTTACGTTCAGCACTAGAAGGACAGGCGTGAATACAATTTAGAAGGGTTTTCAAATGTGATTTTTTTAAAAGCTTTTTTCAATGAATATTGTCTAAAATCATGTTTTAGGCAAAATCCACAATGCAACTAGTTCGGCATATGAAGGGATAATTTTTTTTTTATAACAAACGTGAATAATATTTTCTTAAAATTTTGCATGAAAAGGGTCTAAAATATTTTTTTACGTTCAGCACTAGAAGGACATATGTAGAATTCAACATACAAGGGTTTTCAAATGTGATTTAAAAAAATAATAATTCTATGAATATTTTCTAAAATCATGTTTTAGGCAAAAATCCACAATGCAACTAGTTCGGCATATGAAGGGATACAATTTTTTTTATAACAGAGGTGAAAAAAATATTTTTTCACATTTTGCATGAAAAGGGTCTAAAATATTTTTTTACGTTCAGCACTAGTAGGACAGACGTAGAATACAATTTAGAAGGGTTTTCAAATGTGATTTAAAAAAGCTTTCTTCAATGAATATTGTCTAAAATCATGTTTTAGGCAAAATCCACAATGCAACTAGTTCGGCATATGAAGGGATACAATTTTTTTTATAACAAAGGTGAAAAATATTTGTATACATTTTGCATGAAAAGGGTCTAAAATATTTTTTAACGTTCAGCACTAGAAGGACATATGTAGAATTCAACATACAAGTGTTTTCAAATGTGATTAAAAATAAAATAATCAATGAATATTTTCTAAAATCATGTTTTAGGCAACATCCACAATGCAACTAGTTCTAAATATGAAGGGATACAATTATTTTTATAACAAACGTGAAAAATATTTTTATACATTTTGCATGAAAAGGGTCTAAAATATTTTTTCTTACGCTCAGCACTAGAAGGACAGACGTAGAATACAATTTAGAAGGGTTTTCAAATGTGATTTTTTAAAAAGCTTTTTTCAATGAATATTGTCTAAAATCATGTTTTAGGCAAAATCCACAATGCAACTAGTTCGGCATATGAAGGGATACAATTTTTTTTATAACAAACGTGAAAAATATTTTTTATACATTCTGCATGAAAAGGGTCTAAAATATTTTTTTTTACGTTCAGCACTAGAAGGACAGACGTAGAATACAATTTAGGGTTTTCAAATGTGATTAAAAAAAAATAAAAAATCAATGAATATTTTCTAAAATCATGTTTTAGGCAAAATCCACAATGCAACTAGTTCAGCATATGAAGGGATACATTTTTTTATAACAAACCTGAAAAATATTTTTATACATTTTGCATGAAAAGGGTCTAAAATATTTTTGTACGTTCAGCACTAGAAGGACAGGCGTAGAAATACAATTTAGAAGGGTTTTCAAATGTGATTTTTTAAAAGCTTTTTTCAATGAATATTGTCTTAAATCATGTTTTAGGCAAAATCCACAATGCAACTAGTTCGGCATATGAAGGGATATTTTTTTTTTATAACAAACGTGAAAAATATTTTTAGACATTCTGCATGAAAATGGTCTAAAAATATTTTTTTTACGTTCAGCACTAGAAGGACAGACGTAGAATACAATTTAGAAGGGTTTTCAAATGTGATTTAAAAAAAAACTTTTTTCAATGAATATTGTCTAAAATCATGTTTTAGGCAAAATCCATAATGCAACTAGTTCGGCATAGGAAGGGATACAATTTTTTTTATAACAAAGGTGAAAATATTTTTATACATTTTAAATGAGAAAGGTTCTAAAATATTTTTTTAACATTCAGCACTAGAAGGACATATGTAGAATTCAACATACAAGGGTTTTCAAATGTGATTAAAAAAATATATTCAATGAATATTTTCTAAAATCATGTTTTAGGCAAAAATCCACAATGCAACTAGTTCGGCATATGAAGGGATACAACGTTTTTTTATAAAAAACGTGAAAAATATTTTTTATAAATTTTGCATGAAAAGGTTCTAACATATTTTTTAACATTCATCACTAGAAGGACAGACGTAGAATACAATTTAGAAGGGTTTTCAAATGTGATTTAAAAAAAGCTTTTTTCAATGAATATTGTCCAAAATCATGTTTTAGGCAAAATCAAAAAAAACTAGTTCGGCATATGAAGGGATACAAAGTTTTTAAATAAAAAATGTGAAAAATATTTTTTATACATTTTGCATGAAAAGGGACTAAAATATTTTTTTTACGTTCAGCACTAGAAGGACAGGCGTAGAATACAATTTAGAAGGGTTTTCAAATGTGATTTTTTTGAAAGCTTTTTCAATGAATATTGTCTAAAATCATGTTTTAGGCAAAATCCACAATGCAACTAGTTCGGCATATGAAGGGATACAATTTTTTTTTATAACATACGTGAATAATATTTTTATACATTTGCATGAAAAGGGTCTAATATATTTTTTTACGTTCAGCACTAGAAGGACAGATGTAGAATACAATTTAGAAGGGTTTTCAAATGTGATTTTTTAAAAAGCTTTTTTCAATTAATATTGTCTAAAATCATGTTTTAGGCAAAATCCACAAAAAACTAGTTCGGCATATGAAGGGATACAAAAGTTTTTTTATAAAAAACGTGAAAAATATTTTTATAAATTTGGCATGAAAAGGGTCTAACATATTTTTTAACGTTCAGCACTAGAAGGATATATGTAGAATATAACATACAAGGGTTTTTCAAATGTGATTTTCAAAAAAATAATTCAATGAATATTTTCTAAAATCATGTTTTAGGCAAAATCCACAATGCAACTAGTTCGGCATATGAAGGGATAAAATGTTTTTATAACAAACGTGAAAATATTTTTTATACATTTTGCATGAAAAGGTTCTAAAATATTTTTAACATTCAGCACTAGAAGGACATATGTAGAATTCAACATACAAGGGTTTTCAAATGTGATTTTAAAAAAATAATTCAATGAATATTGTCTAAAATCATGTTTTAGGCAAAATCCACAATGCAACTAGTTGGGCATATGAAGGGATACAATTGTTTTTTTAACAAACGTGAAAAATATTTTTATACATTTGCATGAAAAGGGTCTAAAATATGTTTTAACGTTCAGCACTAGAAGGATGTATGAAGAATATAACATACAAGGGTTTTCAAAGTGATTTAAAAAAAAAATAATTCTATGAATATTTTCTAAAATCATGTTTTAGTTAAAATCCACAATGCAACTAGTTCGACATATGAAGGGATACAATTTTTTTATAACAGAGGTGAAAAATATTTTTTCTACATTTTACATGAAAAGGGTCTAAAATATTTTTTTACGTTCAGCACTAGAAGGACAGACGTAGAATACAATTTAGAAGGGTTTTCAAATGTGATTTAAAAAAATATTTTTTCAATGAATATTTTCTAAAATCATGTTTTAGGCAAAATCCACAAAAAAACTAGTTCGGCATATGAAGGGGATACAACGTTTTTTAAATAAAAATGAAAATATTTTTTATACATTTTGCATGAAAAGGGTCTAAAATATTTTTTTTACGTTCAGCAACTAGAAGGACAGACGTAGAATACAATTTTGAAGGGTTTTCAAATGTGATTTTTAAAAAGCTTTTTTCAATGAATATTGTCTAAAATCATGTTTTAGGCAAAATCCACAAAAAAACTAGTTCGGCATATGAAGGGATACAACGTTTTTTATAAAAACGTGAAAAATATTTTTATACATTTTGCATGAAAAGGGTCTAAAATATTTTTTTTACGTTCAGCACTAGAAGGACAGGCGTAGAATACAATTTAGAAGGGTTTTCAAATGTGATTTTTTTGAAAGCTTTTTTCAATGAATATTGTCTAAAATCATGTTTTAGGCAAAATCCACAATGCAACTAGTTCGGCATATGAAGGGATACAATTTTTTTATAACATACGTGAATAATATTTTTATACATTTTGCATGAAAAGGGTCTAATATATTTTTTACGTTCAGCACTAGAAGGACAGATGTAGAATACAATTTAGAAGGGTTTTCAAATGTGATTTTTTTAAAAGCTTTTTCAATTAATATTGTCTAAAATCATGTTTTAGGCAAAATCCACAAAAACTAGTTCGGCAATGAAGGGATACAAAGTTTTTTTATAAAAAACGTGAAAAATATTTTTTTATAAATTTGGCATGAAAAGGGTCTAACATATTTTTTAACGTTCAGCACTAGAAGGATATATGTAGAATATAACATACAAGGGTTTTTCAAATGTGATTTTTAAAAAAAATAATTCAATGAATATTTTCTAAAATCATGTTTTAGGCAAAATCCACAATGCAACTAGTTGGGCATATGAAGGGATACAATTGTTTTTTTAACAAACGTGAAAAATATTTTATACATTTTGCATGAAAAGGGTCTAAAATATGTTTTAACGTTCAGCACTAGAAGGATGTATGAAGAATATAACATACAAGGGTTTTCAAATGTGATTTAAAAAAATAATTCATGAATATTTTCTAAAATCATGTTTTAGTTAAAATCCACAATGCAACTAGTTCGGCATATGAAGGGATACAATTTTTTTATAACAGAGGTGAAAAATATTTTTCTACATTTTACATGAAAAGGGTCTAAAATATTTTTTTTACGTTCAGCACTAGAAGGACAGACGTAGAATACAATTTTGAAGGGTTTCAAATGTGATTTTTAAAAGCTTTTTTCAATGAATATTGTCTAAAATCATGTTTTAGGCAAAATCCACAAAAAAACTAGTTCGGCATATGAAGGGGATACAACGTTTTTTTTATAAAAAAGCGTGAAAAATATTTTTATAAATTTTGCATGAAAAGGGTCTAACATATTTTTAACATTCATCACTAGAAGGACAGACGTGAATACAATTTAGAAGGGTTTCAAATGTGATTTAAAAAAATATTTTTCAATGAATATTTTCTAAAATCATGTTTGTAGGCAAAATCCACAAAAAAAAACTAGTTCGGCATATGAAGGGATACAACGTTTTTAAATAAAAAATGTGAAAAATATTTTTTATACATTTGCATGAAAAGGGTCTAAAATATTTTTTTAACGTTCAGCACTAGAAGGACAGACGTAGAATACAATTTTGAAGGGTTTTCAAATGTGATTTTTTTAAAAAGCTTTTTTCAATGAATATTGTCTAAAAATCTGTTTTAGGCAAAATCCACAAAAAAACTAGTTCGGCATATGAAGGGATACAACGTTTTTTTATAAAAAACGTGAAAAATATTTTTTATAAATTTTGCATGAAAAGGGGTCTAACATATTTTTTAACATTCATCACTAGAAGGACAGACGTAGAATACAATTTAGAAGGGTTTCAAATGTGATTTAAAAAAAATCTTTTTTCAATGAATATTTTCTAAAATCATGTTTTAGGCAAAATCCACAAAAAACTAGTTCGGCATATGAAGGGATACAACGTTTTTTAAATAAAAAAATGTGAAATATATTTTTTATACATTTTGCATGAAAAGGGTCTAAAAATATTTTTTTTTACGTTCAGCACTAGAAGGACAGGCGTAGAATACAATTTAGAAGGGTTTTCAAATGTGATTTTTTTAAAAGCTTTTTCAATGAATATTGTCTAAAATCATGTTTTAGGCAAAATCCACAATGCAACTAGTTCGGCATAGGAAGGGATACAATTTTTTTATAACAAACGTGAAAATATTTTATACATTTTAAATGAAAAGGTTCTAAAATATGTTTTAACGTTCAGCACTAGAAGGATGTATGAAGAATATAACATACAAGGGGTTTTCCAAATGTGATTTAAAAAAATAATTCTATGAATATTTTCTAAAATCATGTTTTAGTTAAAATCCACAATGCAACTAGTTCGGCATATGAAGGGATACAATTTTTTTATAACAGAGGTGAAAAATATTTTTTCTACATTTTACATGAAAAGGGTCTAAAATATTTTTTTACGTCTCAGCACTAGAAGGACAGACGAAGAATACAATTTAGAAGGGTTTTCAAATGTGATTTAAAAAAGCTTTTTCAATGAATATTGTCTAAAATCATGTTTTAGGCAAAATCCACAATGCAACTAGTTTGGCATATGAAGGGATACAATTTTTTTTATAACAGAGGTGAAAAATATTTTTCTACATTTTACATGAAAAGGGTCTAAAATATTTTTTTACGTTCAGCACTAGAAGGACAGACGAAGAATACAATTTAGAAGGGTTTTCAAATGTGATTTTTTAAAAGCTTTTTTCAATGAATATTGTCTAAAATCATGTTTTAGGCAAAATCCACAATGCAACTAGTTCGGCATATGAAGGATACAAATTTTTTTAAACTGTAAACGTGAAAATATTTTTTTATACATTCTGCATGAAAAGGGTCTAAAATAATTTTTTTACGTTCAGCACTAGAAGGACAGACGTAGAATACAATTTAGGTTTTCAAATGTGATTAAAAAAATATAAAATCAATGAATATTTTCTAAAATCATGTTTTAGGCAAAATCCACAATGCAACTAGTTCAGCATATGAAGGGATACATTTTTTTTTATAACAAACCTGAAAAATATTTTTTTATACATTTGCATGAAAAGGGTCTAAAATATTTTTTTACGTTCAGCACTAGAAGGACAGGCGTGAATACAATTTAGAAGGGTTTTCAAATGTGATTTTTTTGAAAGCTTTTTTCAATGAATATTGTCTAAAATCATGTTTTAGGCAAAATCCACAATGCAACTAGTTCGGCATATGAAGGGATAATTTTTTTTTTATAACAAATGTGAAAAATATTTTTAGACATTCTGCATGAAAAGGGTCTAAAAATATTTTTTTACGTTCAGCACTAGAAGGACAGACGTGAATACAATTTAGAAGGGTTTCCAAATGTGATTTAAAAAAAACTTTTTCAATGAATATTGTCTAAAATCATGTTTTAGGCAAAATCCATAATGCAACTAGTTCGGCATAGGAAGGGATACAATTTTTTTATATGAACAAGGTGAAAAAATATTTTTATACATTTTAAATGAAAAGGTTCTAAAATATTTTTTTAACATTCAGCACTAGAAGGACATATGTAGAATTCAACATACAAGGGTTTTCAAATGTGATTAAAAAAAATATATTCAATGAATATTTTCTAAAATCATGTTTTAGGCAAAATCCACAATGCAACTAGTTCGGCATATGAAGGGATACAATTTTTTTTATAACAAACGTGAAAAATATTTTTTATACATTCTGCATGAAAAGGGTCTAAAATATTTTTTTTTACATTCATCACTAGAAGGACAGACGTAGAATACAATTTAGAAGGGTTTTCAAATGTGATTTAAAAAAAAAGCTTTTTTCAATGAATATTGTCTAAAATCATGTTTTAGGCAAAATCAAAAAAAAAACTAGTTCGGCATATGAAGGGATACAAAGTTTTTTAAATAAAAAATGTGAAAAATATTTTTTATACATTTTGCATGAAAAGGGTCTAAAATATTTTTTTTACGTTCAGCACTAGAAGGACAGGCGTAGAATACAATTTAGAAGGGTTTTCAAATGTGATTTTTTTGAAAGCTTTTTCAATGAATATTGTCTAAAATCATGTTTTAGGCAAAATCCACAATGCAACTAGTTCGGCATATGAAGGGATACAATTTTTTTATAACAGAGGTGAAAAATATTTTTTCTACATTTTGCATGAAAAGGGTCTAAACTATTTTTTTTCGTTCAGCACTAGTAGGACAGACGTAGAATACAATTTAGAAGGGTTTTCAAATGTGATTTAAAAAAAAAGCTTTCTTCAATGAATATTGTCTAAAATCATGTTTTAGGCAAAATCCACAATGCAACTAGTTCGGCATATGAAGGGATACAATTTTTTTATAACAAAGGTGAAAAAATATTTGTATACATTTGCATGAAAAGGGTCTAAAATATTTTTTTAACGTTCAGCACTAGAAGGACATATGTAGAATTCAACATACAAGTGTTTTCAAATGTGATTAAAAATAAAATAATCAATGAATATTTTCTAAAATCATGTTTTAGGCAAAATCCACAATGCAACTAGTTCTAAATATGAAGGGATACAATTATTTTTATAACAAACGTGAAAAATATTTTTTATACATTTTGCATGAAAAGGGTCTAAAATATTTTTTCTACGTTCAGCACTAGAAGGACAGACGTAGAATACAATTTAGAAGGGTTTTCAAATGTGATTTTTAAAAGCTTTTTCAATGAATATTGTCTAAAATCATGTTTTAGGCAAAATCCACAATGCAACTAGTTCGGCATATGAAGGGATACAATTTTTTTATAACAAACGTGAAAAATATTTTTTATACATTCTGCATGAAAAGGGTCTAAAATATTTTTTTTTACGTTCAGCACTAGAAGGACAGACGTAGAATACAATTTAGGGTTTTCAAATGTGATTAAAAAAAAATAAAAAATCAATGAATATTTTCTAAAATCATGTTTTAGGCAAAATCCACAATGCAACTAGTTCAGCATATGAAGGGATACATTTTTTTTTATAACAAACCTGAAAAATATTTTTTATACATTTTGCATGAAAAGGGTCTAAAATATTTTTTTTACGTTCAGCACTAGAAGGACAGGCGTAGAATACAATTTAGAAGGGTTTTCAAATGTGATTTTTTTAAAGCTTTTTTCAATGAATATTGTCTAAAAATCATGTTTTAGGCAAAATCCACAATGCAACTAGTTCGGCATATGAAGGGATAATTTTTTTTTATAACAAACGTGAAAAATATTTTTAGACATTCTGCATGAAAAGGGTCTAAAATATTTTTTTACGTTCAGCACTAGAAGGACAGACGTAGAATACAATTTAGAAGGGTTTTCAAATGTGATTAAAAAAAACTTTTTCAATGAATATTGTCTAAAATCATGTTTTAGGCAAAATCCATAATGCAACTAGTTCGGCATAGGAAGGGATACAATTTTTTTTATAACAAAGGTGAAAAATATTTTTTATACATTTTAAATGAAAAGGTTCTAAAATATTTTTTTAACATTCAGCACTAGAAGGACATATGTAGAATTCAACATACAAGGGTTTTCAAATGTGATTAAAAAAAATATATTCAATGAATATTTTCTAAAATCATGTTTTAGGCAAAATCCACAATGCAACTAGTTCGGCATATGAAGGGATACAACGTTTTTTTATAAAAAACGTGAAAAATATTTTTTATAAATTTTGCATGAAAAGGGTCTAACATATTTTTTAACATTCATCACTAGAAGGACAGACGTAGAATACAATTTAGAAGGGTTTTTCAAATGTGATTTAAAAAAAAGCTTTTTTCAATGAATATTGTCTAAAATCATGTTTTAGGCAAAATCAAAAAAAAAACTAGTTCGGCATATGAAGGGATACAAAGTTTTTTAAATAAAAAATGTGAAAAATATTTTTTATACATTTTGCATGAAAAGGGTCTAAAATATTTTTTTTACGTTCAGCACTAGGACAGGCGTAGAATACAATTTAGAAGGGTTTTCAAATGTGATTTTTTTGAAAGCTTTTTTCAATGAATATTGTCTAAAATCATGTTTTAGGCAAAATCCACAATGCAACTAGTTCGGCATATGAAGGGATACAATTTTTTTTATAACATACGTGAATAATATTTTTTATACATTTTGCATGAAAAGGGTCTAATATATTTTTTTTACGTTCAGCACTAGAAGGACAGATGTAGAATACAATTTAGAAGGGTTTTCAAATGTGATTTTAAAAAGCTTTTTTCAATTAATATTGTCTAAAATCATGTTTTAGGCAAAATCCACAAAAAAAAAACTAGTTCGGCATATGAAGGGATACAAAGTTTTTTTATAAAAAACGTGAAAATATTTTTTTATAAATTTGGCATGAAAAGGGTCTAACATATTTTTTAACGTTCAGCACTAGAAGGATATATGTAGAATATAACATACAAGGTTTTTCAAATGTGATTTAAAAAAAATAATTCAATGAATATTTTCTAAAATCATGTTTTAGGCAAAATCCACAATGCAACTAGTTCGGCATATGAAGGGATAAAATGTTTTTATAACAAACGTGAAAAATATTCTTTTATACATTTTGCATGAAAAGGTTCTAAAATATTTTTTAACATTCAGCACTAGAAGGACATATGTAGAATTCAACATACAAGGGTTTTCAAATGTGATTTTTAAAAAAATAATTCAATGAATATTGTCTAAAATCATGTTTTAGGCAAAATCCACAATGCAACTAGTTGGGCATATGAAGGGATACAATTGTTTTTAACAAACGTGAAAATATTTTTATACATTTGCATGAAAAGGGTCTAAAATATGTTTTAACGTTCAGCACTAGAAGGATGTATGAAGAATATAACATACAAGGGTTTTCAAATGTGATTTAAAAAAATAATTCTATGAATATTTTCTAAAATCATGTTTTAGTTAAAATCCACAATGCAACTAGTTCGGCATATGAAGGGATACAATTTTTTTATAACAGAGGTGAAAAATATTTTTTATACATTTTACATGAAAAGGGTCTAAAATATTTTTTTTACGTTCAGCACTAGAAGGACAGACGTAGAATACAATTTTGAAGGGTTTTCAAATGATTTTTAAAAGCTTTTTCAATGAATATTGTCTAAAATCATGTTTTAGGCAAAATCCACAAAAAAACTAGTTCGGCATATGAAGGGATACAACGTTTTTTTATAAAAACGTGAAAAATATTTTATAAATTTTGCATGAAAAGGGTCTAACATATTTTTTAACATTCATCACTAGAAGGACAGACGTAGAATACAATTTAGAAGGGTTTTCAAATGTGATTTAAAAAAATCTTTTTCAATGAATATTTTCTAAAATCATGTTTAGGCAAAATCCACAAAAAAACTAGTTCGGCATATGAAGGGATACAACGTTTTTTAAATAAAAAATGTGAAATATATTTTTTATACATTTTGCATGAAAAGGGTCTAAAATATTTTTTCTGCTCAGCACTAGAAGGACAGGCGTAGAATACAATTTAGAAGGGTTTTCAAATGTGATTTTTTTTAAAAGCTTTTTCAATGAATATTGTCTAAAATCATGTTTTAGGCAAAATCCACAATGCAACTAGTTCGGCATAGGAAGGGATACAATTTTTTTTATAACAAACGTGAAAAATATTTTTATACATTTTAAATGAAAAGGTTCTAAAATATGTTTTAACGTTCAGCACTAGAAGGATGTATGAAGAATATAACATACAAGGGTTTTCAAATGTGATTTAAAAAAAAAAAAAATTCTATGAATATTTTCTAAAATCATGTTTTAGTTCAAATCCACAATGCAACTAGTTCGGCATATGAAGGGATACAATTTTTTTATAACAGAGGTGAAAAATATTTTTCTACATTTTACATGAAAAGGGGTCTGAAATATTTTTTTTACGTTCAGCACTAGAAGGACAGACGAAGAATACAATTTAGAAGGGTTTTCAAATGTGATTTAAAAAAAGCTTTTTCAATGAATATTGTCTAAAATCATGTTTTAGGCAAAATCCATAATGCAACTAGTTTGGCATATGAAGGGATAAAAAAATTTTATAACAGAGGTGAAAAAATATTTTTCTACATTTTGCATGAAAAGGTTCTAAAATATTTTTTTAACATTCAGCACTAGAAGGACATATGTAGAATTCAACATACAAGGGTTTTCAAATGTGATTAAAAAAAAATATTCAATGAATATTGTCTAAAAATCATGTTTTAGGCAAAATCCACAATGCAACTAGTTCGGCATATTTACATTTACATTTTTAGTCATTTAGCAGACGCTCTTATCCAGAGCGACTTACAGGAGCAATTAGGGTTAAGTGCCTTGCTTAAGGGCACATCGACAGATTTTTCACCTAGTCGGCTCGGGATTAGAACCAGCGACCTGGTTACTGGCACAGCGCTCTTACCCACTAAGCTACCTGAAGGGATACAATTGTTTTTATAACAAACGTGAAAAATATTTTTTTATACATTTTGCATGAAAAGGGTCTAAAATATGTTTTAACGCTCAGCACTAGAAGGGGACGTATGAAGAATATAACATACAAGGGTTTTCAAATGTGCTCTAAAAAAAAATAATTCTATGAATATTTTCTAAAATCATGTTTTAGGCAAAATCCACAATGCAACTAGTTCGGCATATGAAGGGGATACAATTTTTTTATAACAAACGTGAGTAACATTTTTATACATTTTGCATGAAAAGGGTCTAATATTTTTTTACGTTCAGCACTAGAAGGACAGACGTAGAATACAATTTTGAAGGGTTTTCAAATGTGATTTTTTAAAAGCTTTTTCAATGAATATTGTCTAAAATCATGTTTTAGGCAAAATCCACAATGCAACTAGTTCGGCATATGAAGGATACAACGTTTTTTTATAAAAAACGTGAAAAATATTTTTTTATAAATTTTGCATGAAAAGGGTCTAACATATTTTTTTAACATTCATCACTAGAAGGACAGACGTAGAATACAATTTAGAAGGGTTTTCAAATGTGATTTAAAAAAAGCTTTTTTTCAATGAATATTTTCAAAAATCATGTTTTAGGAAAAATCCACACAAAAAACTAGTTCGGCATATGAAGGGATACAAAGTTTTTTAAATAAAAAATGTGAAAAATATTTTTATACATTTTGCATGAAAAGGGTCTAAAATATTTTTTTACGTTCAGCACTAGAAGGACAGACGTAGAATACAATTTAGAAGGGTTTTCAAATGTGATTTTTTAAAAGCTTTTTTCAATGAATATTGTCTAAAATCATGTTTTAGGCAAAATCCACAAAAAAACTAGTTCGGCATATGAAGGGATACAACGTTTTTTATAAAAAACGTGAAAAATATTTTTATAAATTTTGCATTAAAAGGTCTAATATATTTTTTAACATTCATCACTAGAAGGACAGACGTAGAATACAATTTAGAAGGGGTTTTCAAATGTGATTTAAAAAAATCTTTTTCAATGAATATTTTCTAAAATCATGTTTTAGGCAAAATCCACAAAAAAACTAGTTCGGCATATGAAGGGATACAACGTTTTTTAAATAAAAAATTTGAAAAATATTTTTATACATTTTGCATGAAAAGGGTCTAAAATATTTTTTTACGCTCAGCACTAGAAGGACAGGCGTAGAATACAATTTAGAAGGGTTTTCAAATGTGATTTTTTAAAAGCTTTTTTCAATGAATATTGTCTAAAATCATGTTTTAGGCAAAATCCACAATGCAACTAGTTCGGCATAGGAAGGGATACAATTTTTTTATAACAAACGTGAAAAATATTTTTTATACATTTTAAATGAAAAGGTTCTAAAATATTTTTTAACATTCAGCACTAGAAGGACATATGTAGAATTCAACATACAAGGGTTTTCAAATGTGATTAAAAAAAAAATATTCAATGAATATTGTCTAAAATCATGTTTAGGCAAAATCCACAATGCAACTAGTTCGGCATATGAAGGGATAAAATTTTTTTAATAACAAACGTGAATAATATTTTTTTATACATTTTGCATGAAAAGGGTCTAATATATTTTTTTACGTTCAGCACTAGAAGGACAGATGTAGAATACAATTTAGAAGGGTTTTCAAATGTGATTTTTAAAAAGCTTTTTTCAATGAATATTGTCTAAAATCATGTTTTAGGCAAAATCCACAAAAAAACTAGTTCGGCATATGAAGGGATACAAAGTTTTTATAAAAAACGTGAAAAATATTTTTATAAATTTGGCATGAAAAGGGTCTAACATATTTTTTTAACGTTCAGCACTAGAAGGATATATGTAGAATATAACATACAAGGTTTTTCAAATGTGATTTTTTTAAAAATAATTCAATGAATATTTTCTAAAATCATGTTTTAGGCAAAATCCACAATGCAACTAGTTCGGCATATGAAGGGATACAACGTTTTTTTATAAAAAACGTGAAAAATATTTTTTATAAATTTTGCATGAAAAGGGTCTAACATATTTTTTAACATTCATCACTAGAAGGACAGACGTAGAATACAATTTAGAAGGGTTTTCAAATGTGATTTAAAAAAAAGCTTTTTTCAATGAATATTTTCAAAAATCATGTTTTAGGCAAAATCCACACAAAAAACTAGTTCGGCATATGAAGGGATACAAAGTTTTTTAAATAAAAAATGTGAAAAATATTTTTTATACATTTTGCATGAAAAGGGTCTAAAATATTTTTTTTACGTTCAGCACTAGAAGGACAGGCGTAGAATACAATTTAGAAGGGTTTTCAAATGTGATTTTTTTGAAAGCTTTTTTCAATGAATATTGTCTAAAATCATGTTTTAGGCAAAATCCACAATGCAACTAGTTCGGCATATGAAGGGATACAATTTTTTTATAACATACGTGGAATAATATTTTTTATACATTTTGCATGAAAAGGGTCTAATATATTTTTTTATGTTCAGCACTAGAAGGACAGATGTAGAATACAATTTAGAAGGGTTTTCAAATGTGATTTTTTAAAAAGCTTTTTTCAATGAATATTGTCTAAAATCATGTTTTAGGCAAAATCCACAAAAAAAAACTAGTTCGGCATATGAAGGGATAAAATGTTTTTTATAACAAACGTGAAAAATATTTTTTATACATTTTGCATGAAAAGCGTCTAAAATATTTTTCACGTTCAGCATTAGAAGGACATATGTAAATTTCAACATACAAGGGTTTTCAAATGTGATAAAAAAAAATAAAAAAATCAATGAATATTTTCTAAAATCATGTTTTTAGGCTAAATCCACAATGCAACTAGTTCAGCATATGAAGGGATACATTTTTTTTTATAACAAACTTGAAAAATATTTTTTATACATTTTGCATGAAAAGGTTCTAAAATATTTTTTAACATTCAGCACTAGAAGGACATATGTAGAATTCAACATACAAGGGTTTTCGAATGTGATTTTTAAAAAAAATTCAATGAATATTGTCTAAAATCATGTTTTAGGCAAAATCCACAATGCAACTAGTTGGGCATATGAAGGGATACAATTGTTTTTTTAACAAACGTGAAAAATATTTTTATACATTTTGCATGAAAAGGGTCTAAAATATGTTTTAACGTTCAGCACTAGAAGGATGTATGAAGAATATAACATACAAGGGTTTTCAAATGTGATTTAAAAAAAAAAATAATTCTATGAATATTTTCTAAAATCATGTTTTAGTTAAAATCCACAATGCAACTAGTTCGGCATATGAAGGGATACAATTTTTTTTTTATAACAGAGGTGAAAAAAATATTTTTTCTACATTTTACATGAAAAGGGTCTAAAATATTTTTTTACGTTCAGCACTAGAAGGAAAGACGTAGAATACAATTTAGAAGGGTTTTCAAATGTGATTTAAAAAAAGCTTTTTCAATGAATATTGTCTAAAATCATGTTTTAGGCAAAATCCACAATGCAACTAGTTCGGGCATATTTACATTTACATTTTAGTCATTTAGCAGACGCTCTTATCCAGAGCTGACTTTACAGGAATAATTAGGGTTAAGTGCCTTGCTTAAGGGCACATCGACAGATTTTTCACCTAGTCGGCTCGGGGATTAGAACCAGCGACCTTTCGGTTACTGGCACAACGCTCTTACCCACTAAGCTACCTGAAGGGATACAATTGTTTTTATAACGAACGTGAAAAATATTTTTATACATTTTGCATGAAAAGGGTCTAAAATATGTTTTAACGTTCAGCACTAGAAGGACGTATGAAGAATATAACATACAAGGGTTTTCAAATGTGCTCTAAAAAAAAATAATTCTATGAATATTTTCTAAAATCATGTTTTAGGCAAAATCCACAATGCAACTAGTTCGGCATATGAAGGGATACAATTTTTTTTATAACAAACGTGAGTAACATTTTTTATACATTTTGCATGAAAAGGGTCTAAAATATTTATTTTACGTTCAGCACTAGAAGGACAGACGTAGAATACAATTTTGAAGGGGTTTTCAAATGTGATTTTTTTAAAAAGCTTTTTTCAATGAATATTGTCTAAAATCATGTTTTAGGCAAAATCCACAAAAAAACTAGTTCGGCATATGAAGGATACAACGTTTTTTTATAAAAAACGTGAAAAATATTTTTTATAAATTTTGCATGGAAAGGGTCTAACATATTTTTTAACATTCATCACTAGAAGGACAGACGTAGAATACAATTTAGAAGGGTTTTCAAATGTGATTTAAAAAAATATTTTTCAATGAATATTTTCTAAAATCATGTTTTAGGCAAAATCCACAAAAAAACTAGTTCGGCATATGAAGGGATACAACGTTTTTTAAATAAAAAATGTGAAAAATATTTTTATACATTTTGCATGAAAAGGGTCTAAAATATTTTTTTACGTTCAGCACTAGAAGGACAGACGTAGAATACAATTTTGAAGGGTTTTCAAATGTGATTTTTTAAAAGCTTTTTTTCAATGAATATTGTCTAAAATCATGTTTTAGGCAAAATCCACAAAAAAACTAGTTCGGCATATGAAGGGATACAACGTTTTTTTATAAAAACGTGAAAAATATTTTTTATAAATTTTGCATGAAAAGGGTCTAACATATTTTTTAACATTCATCACTAGAAGGACAGACGTAGAATACAATTTAGAAGGGTTTTCAAATGTGATTTTAAAAAATCTTTTTCAATGAATATTTTCTAAAATCATGTTTTAGGCAAAATCCACAAAAAAACTAGTTCGGCATATGAAGGGATACAACGTTTTTTAAATAAAAAATGTGAAATATATTTTTTATACATTTTGCATGAAAAGGGTCTAAAATATTTTTTTTACGTTCAGCACTAGAAGGACAGGCGTAGAATACAATTTAGAAGGGTTTTCAAATGTGATTTTTTTAAAAGCTTTTTTCAATGAATATTGTCTAAAATCATGTTTTAGGCAAAATCCACAATGCAACTAGTTCGGCATAGGAAGGGATACCATTTTTTTTATAACAAACGTGAAAAATATTTTTATACATTTTAAATGAAAAGGTTCTAAAATATGTTTTAACGTTCAGCACTAGAAGGATGTATGAAGAATATAACATACAAGGGTTTTCAAATGTGATTTAAAAAATAAATAATTCTATGAATATTTTCTAAAATCATGTTTTAGTTAAAATCCACAATGCAACTAGTTCGGCATATGAAGGGATACAATTTTCTTTATAACAGAGGTGAAACATATTTTTTCTACATTTTACATGAAAAGGGTCTAAAATATTTTTTTACGTTCAGCACTAGAAGGACAGACGTAGAATACAATTTAGAAGGGTTTTCAAATGTGATTTAAAAAAGCTTTTTTCAATGAATATTGTCTAAAATCATGTTTTAGGCAAAATCCATAATGCAACTAGTTCGGCATATGAAGGGATACAATTTTTTTTATAACAGAGGTGAAAAAATATTTTTTCTACATTTTGCATGAAAAGGTTCTAAAATATTTTTTAACATTCAGCACTAGAAGGACATATGTAGAATTCAACATACAAGGGTTTTCAAATGTGATTAAAAAAAAATATTCAATGAATATTGTCTAAAATCATGTTTTAGGCAAAATCCACAATGCAACTAGTTCGGCATATTTACATTTACATTTTAGTCATTTAGCAGACGCTCTTATCCAGAGCGACTTACAGGAGCAATTAGGGTTAAGTGCCTTGCTTAAGGGCACATCGACAGATTTTTTCACCTAGTCGGCTCGGGATTAGAACCAGCGACCTTTCGGTTACTGGCACAACGCTCTTACCCACTAAGCTACCTGAAGGGGATACAATTGTTTTTATAACAAACGTGAAAATATTTTTATACATTTTGCATGAAAAGGGTCTAAAATATGTTTTAACGTTCAGCACTAGAAGGACGTATGAAGAATATAACATACAAGGGTTTTCAAATGTGCTCTAAAAAAATAATTCTATGAATATTTTCTAAAATCATGTTTTAGGCAAAATCCACAATGCAACTAGTTCGGCATATGAAGGGATACAATTTTTTTTATAACAAACGTGAGTAACATTTTTTATACATTTTGCATGAAAAGGGTCTAAAATATTTATTTTACGTTCAGCACTAGAAGGACAGACGTAGAATACAATTTTGAAGGGTTTTCAAATGTGATTTTTTAAAAAGCTTTTTTCAATGAATATTGTCTAAAATCATGTTTTAGGCAAAATCCACAAAAAAACTAGTTCGGCATATGAAGGGATACAACGTTTTTTTATAAAAAAACGTGAAAAATATTTTTTATAAATTTTGCATGAAAAGGGTCTAACATATTTTTTAACATTCATCACTAGAAGGACAGACGTAGAATACAATTTAGAAGGGTTTTCAAATGTGATTTAAAAAAAAGCTTTTTTCAATGAATATTTTCAAAAATCATGTTTTAGGCAAAATCCACACAAAAAACTAGTTCGGCATATGAAGGGATACAAAGTTTTTTAAATAAAAAATGTGAAAAATATTTTTTATACATTTTGCATGAAAAGGGTCTAAAATATTTTTTTTACGTTCAGCACTAGAAGGACAGACGTAGAATACAATTTTGAAGGGTTTTCAAATGTGATTTTTTAAAAAGCTTTTTTCAATGAATATTGTCTAAAATCATGTTTTAGGCAAAATCCACAAAAAAACTAGTTCGGCATATGAAGGGATACAAAGTTTTTTTATAAAAAACGTGAAAAATATTTTTTATAAATTTTGCATTAAAAGGGTCTAACATATTTTTTAACATTCATCACTAGAAGGACAGCCGTAGAATACAATTTAGAAGGGTTTTCAAATGTGATTTAAAAAAAATATTTTTTCAATGAATATTTTCTAAAATCATGTTTTAGGCAAAATCCACAAAAAAACTAGTTCGGCATATGAAGGGATACAACGTTTTTTAAATAAAAAATGTGAAATATATTTTTTATACATTTTGCATGAAAAGGGTCTAAAATATTTTTTTTACGTTCAGCACTAGAAGGACAGGCGTAGAATACAATTTAGAAGGGTTTTCAAATGTGATTTTTTTAAAAGCTTTTTTCAATGAATATTGTCTAAAATCATGTTTTAGGCAAAATCCACAATGCAACTAGTTCGGCATAGGAAGGGATACAATTTTTTTTATAACAAACGTGAAAAATATTTTTTATACATTTTAAATGAAAAGGTTCTAAAATATGTTATAACGTTCAGCACTAGAAGGATGTATGAAGAATATAACATACAAGGGTTTTCAAATGTGATTTAAAAAATAAATAATTCTATGAATATTTTCTAAAATCATGTTTTAGTTAAAATCCACAATGCAACTAGTTCGGCATATGAAGGGATACATTTTTTTTATAACAGAGGTGAAAAAATATTTTTTCTACATTTTACATGAAAAAGGGTCTAAAATATTTTTTTTACGTTCAGCACTAGAAGGACAGACGTAGAATACAATTTAGAAGGGTTTTCAAATGTGATTTAAAAAAAGCTTTTTTCAATGAATATTGTCTAAAATCATGTTTTAGGCAAATCCATAATGCAACTAGTTCGGCATATGAAGGGATACAATTTTTTTTTATAACAGAGGTGAAAAATATTTTTTCTACATTTTGCATAAAGGTTCTAAAATATTTTTTTAACATTCAGCACTAGAAGGACATATGTAGAATTCAACATACAAGGGTTTTCAAATGTGATTAAAAAAAAATATTCAATGAATATTGTCTAAAATCATGTTTTAGGCAAAATCCACAATGCAACTAGTTCGGCATATTTACATTTACATTTTAGTCATTTAGCAGACGCTCTTATCCAGAGCGACTTACAGGAGCAATTAGGGTTAAGTGCCTTGCTTAAGGGCACATCGACAGATTTTTTCACCTAGTCGGCTCGGGGATTAGAACCAGCGACCTTTCGGTTACTGGCACAACGCTCTTACCCACTAAGCTACCTGAAGGGATACAATTGTTTTTATAACAAACGTGAAAAATATTTTTATACATTTTGCATGAAAAGGGTCTAAAATATGTTTTAACGTTCAGCACTAGAAGGACGTATGAAGAATATAACATACAAGGGTTTTCAAATGTGCTCTAAAAAAATAATTCTATGAATATTTTCTAAAATCATGTTTTAGGCAAAATCCACAATGCAACTAGTTCGGCATATGAAGGGATACAATTTTTTTTATAACAAACGTGAGTAACATTTTTTATACATTTTGCATGAAAAGGGTCTAAAATATTTATTTTACGTTCAGCACTAGAAGGACAGACGTAGAATACAATTTTGAAGGGTTTTCAAATGTGATTTTTTAAAAGCTTTTTTCAATGAATATTGTCTAAAATCATGTTTTAGGCAAAATCCACAAAAAAACTAGTTCGGCATATGAAGGATACAACGTTTTTTTATAAAAAACGTGAAAAATATTTTTTATAAATTTTGCATGGAAAGGGTCTAACATATTTTTTAACATTCATCACTAGAAGGACAGACGTAGAATACAATTTAGAAGGGTTTTCAAATGTGATTTAAAAAAAATTTTTTTCAATGAATATTTTCTAAAATCATGTTTTAGGCAAAATCCACAAAAAAACTAGTTCGGCATATGAAGGGATACAACGTTTTTTAAATAAAAAAATGTGAAAAATATTTTTATACATTTTGCATGAAAAGGGTCTAAAATATTTTTTTACGTTCAGCACTAGAAGGACAGACGTAGAATACAATTTTGAAGGGTTTTCAAATGTGATTTTTAAAAAGCTTTTTTTCAATGAATATTGTCTAAAATCATGTTTTAGGCAAAATCCACAAAAAAACTAGTTCGGCATATGAAGGGATACAACGTTTTTTATAAAAAACGTGAAAAAATATTTTTATAAATTTTGCATGAAAAGGGTCTAACATATTTTTTAACATTCATCACTAGAAGGACAGACGTAGAATACAATTTAGAAGGGTTTTCAAATGTGATTTTAAAAAATCTTTTTTCAATGAATATTTTCTAAAATCATGTTTTAGGCAAAATCCACAAAAAAACTAGTTCGGCATATGAAGGGATACAACGTTTTTAAATAAAAAATGTGAAATATATTTTTTATACATTTTGCATGAAAAGGGTCTAAAATATTTTTTTTACGTTCAGCACTAGAAGGACAGGCGTAGAATACAATTTAGAAGGGTTTTCAAATGTGATTTTTTTAAAAGCTTTTTTCAATGAATATTGTCTAAAATCATGTTTTAGGCAAAATCCACAATGCAACTAGTTCGGCATAGGAAGGGATACAATTTTTTTTATAACAAACGTGAAAAATATTTTTTATACATTTTAAATGAAAAGGTTCTAAAATATGTTATAACGTTCAGCACTAGAAGGATGTATGAAGAATATAACATACAAGGGTTTTCAAATGTGATTTAAAAATAAATAATTCTATGAATATTTTCTAAAATCATGTTTTAGTTAAAATCCACAATGCAACTAGTTCGGCATATGAAGGGATACAATTTTCTTTATAACAGAGGTGAAAATATTTTTCTACATTTTACATGAAAAGGGTCTAAAAATATTTTTTTACGTTCAGCACTAGAAGGACAGACGTAGAATACAATTTAGAAGGGTTTTCAAATGTGATTTTAAAAAAGCTTTTTTCAATGAATATTGTCTAAAATCATGTTTTAGGCAAAATCCATAATGCAACTAGTTCGGCATATGAAGGGGATACAATTTTTTTATAACAGAGGTGAAAAATATTTTTTCTACATTTTGCATGAAAAGGTTCTAAAATATTTTTTTAACATTCAGCACTAGAAGGACATATGTAGAATTCAACATACAAGGGTTTTCAAATGTGATTAAAAAAATATATTCAATGAATATTGTCTAAAATCATGTTTTAGGCAAAATCCACAATGCAACTAGTTCGGCATATTTACATTTACATTTTAGTCATTTAGCAGACGCCTTATCCAGAGCGACTTACAGGAGCAATTAGGGTTAAGTGCCTTGCTTAAGGGCACATCGACAGATTTTTTCACCTAGTCGGCTCGGGGATTAGAACCAGCGACCTTTCGGTTACTGGCACAACGCTCTTACCCACTAAGCTACCTGAAGGGATACAATTGTTTTTATAACAAACGTGAAAAATATTTTTATACATTTTGCATGAAAAGGGTCTAAAATATGTTTTAACGTTCAGCACTAGAAGGACGTATGAAGAATATAACATACAAGGGTTTTCAAATGTGCTCTAAAAAAAAATAATTCTATGAATATTTTCTAAAATCATGTTTTAGGCAAAATCCACAATGCAACTAGTTCGGCATATGAAGGGATACAATTTTTTTTATAACAAACGTGAGTAACATTTTTTATACATTTTTGCATGAAAAAGGGTCTAAAATATTTATTTTACGTTCAGCACTAGAAGGACAGACGTAGAATACAATTTTGAAGGGTTTTCAAATGTGATTTTTTTAAAAGCTTTTTTCAATGAATATTGTCTAAAATCATGTTTTAGGCAAAATCCACAAAAAACTAGTTCGGCATATGAAGGGATACAAAGTTTTTTTATAAAAAACGTGAAAAATATTTTTTATAAATTTTGCATGAAAAGGGTCTAACATATTTTTTAACATTCATCACTAGAAGGACAGACGTAGAATACAATTTAGAAGGGTTTTCAAATGTGATTTAAAAAAAAGCTTTTTTCAATGAATATTTTCAAAAATCATGTTTTAGGCAAAATCCACACAAAAAACTAGTTCGGCATATGAAGGGATACAAAGTTTTTTAAATAAAAAATGTGAAAAATATTTTTTATACATTTTGCATGAAAAGGGTCTAAAATATTTTTTTTACGTTCAGCACTAGAAGGACAGACGTAGAATACAATTTTGAAGGGTTTTCAAATGTGATTTTTTAAAAAGCTTTTTTTCAATGAATATTGTCTAAAATCATGTTTTAGGCAAAATCCACAAAAAAACTAGTTCGGCATATGAAGGGATACAACGTTTTTTATAAAAAACGTGAAAATACTTTCTATAAATTTTGCATTAAAAGGGTCTAACATATTTTTAACATTCATCACTAGAAGGACAGCCGAGAATACAATTTAGAAGGGTTTTCAAATGTGATTTAAAAAAATATTTTTCAATGAATATTTTCTAAAATCATGTTTTAGGCAAAATCCACAAAAAAACTAGTTCGGCATATGAAGGGATACAACGTTTTTTTAAATAAAAAATGTGAAATATATTTTTATACATTTTGCATGAAAAGGGTCTAAAATATTTTTTTTACGTTCAGCACTAGAAGGACAGGCGTAGAATACAATTTAGAAGGGTTTTCAAATGTGATTTTTTAAAAGCTTTTTTCAATGAATATTGTCTAAAATCATGTTTTAGGCAAAATCCACAATGCAACTAGTTCGGCATAGGAAGGGATACAATTTTTTTTATAACAAACGTGAAAAATATTTTTTATACATTTTAAATGAAAAGGTTCTAAAATATGTTTTAACGTTCAGCACTAGAAGGATGTATGAAGAATATAACATACAAGGGTTTTCAAATGTGATTTAAAAAAAAATAATTCTATGAATATTTTCTAAAATCATGTTTTAGTTAAAATCCACAATGCAACTAGTTCGGCATATGAAGGGATACAATTTTTTTTATAACAGAGGTGAAAAATATTTTTTCTACATTTTACATGAAAAGGGTCTAAAATATTTTTTTTACGTTCAGCACTAGAAGGACAGACGTAGAATACAATTTAGAAGGGTTTTCAAATGTGATTTAAAAAAGCTTTTTTCAATGAATATTGTCTAAAATCATGTTTTAGGCAAAATCCATAATGCAACTAGTTCGGCATATGAAGGGATACAATTTTTTTTATAACAGAGGTGAAAAATATTTTTCTACATTTTGCATGAAAAGGTTCTAAAATATTTTTTTAACATTCAGCACTAGAAGGACATATGTAGAATTCAACATACAAGGGTTTTCAAATGTGATTAAAAAAAAATATTCAATGAATATTGTCTAAAATCATGTTTTAGGCAAAATCCACAATGCAACTAGTTCGACATATTTACATTTACATTTTAGTCATTTAGCAGACGCTCTTATCCAGAGCGACTTACAGGAGCAATTAGGGTTAAGTGCCTTGCTTAAGGGCACATCGACAGATTTTTTCACCTAGTCGGCTCGGGGATTAGAACCAGCGACCTTCGGGTTACTGGCACAACGCTCTTACCCACTAAGCTACCTGAAGGGATACAATTGTTTTTATAACAAACGTGAAAAATATTTTTATACATTTTGCATGAAAAGGGTCTAAAATATGTTTTAACGTTCAGCACTAGAAGGACGTATGAAGAATATAACATACAAGGGTTTTCAAATGTGCTCTAAAAAAAATAATTCTATGAATATTTTCTAAAATCATGTTTTAGGCAAAATCCACAATGCAACTAGTTCGGCATATGAAGGGATACAATTTTTTTTATAACAAACGTGGAGTAACATTTTTTATACATTTTGCATGAAAAGGGTCTAAAATATTTATTTTTACGTTCAGCACTAGAAGGACAGACGTAGAATACAATTTTGAAGGGTTTTCAAATGTGATTTTTTTAAAAAGCTTTTTTCAATGAATATTGTCTAAAATCATGTTTTAGGCAAAATCCACAAAAAAACTAGTTCGGCATATGAAGGGATACAACGTTTTTTATAAAAAACGTGAAAATATTTTTTATAAATTTTGCATGAAAAGGGTCTAACATATTTTTTAACATTCATCACTAGAAGGACAGACGTAGAATACATTTTTGAAGGGTTTTCAAATGTGATTTTTCAAAAAGCTTTTTTCAATGAATATTGTCTAAAATCATGTTTTAGGCAAAATCCACAAAAAAACTAGTTCGGCATATGAAGGGATACAAAGTGTTTTTATAAAAAACGGAAAAATATTTTTTTATAAATTTTGCATTAAAAGGGTCTAACATATTTTTTAACATTCATCACTAGAAGGACAGCCGTAGAATACAATTTAGAAGGGGTTTTCAAATGTGATTTAAAAAATATTTTTTCAATGAATATTTTCTAAAATCATGTTTTAGGCAAAATCCACAAAAAAACTAGTTCGGCATATGAAGGGATACAACGTTTTTTAAATAAAAAATGTGAAAAATATTTTTATACATTTTGCATGAAAAGGGTCTAAAATATTTTTTTACGTTCAGCACTAGAAGGACAGGCGTAGAATACAATTTAGAAGGGTTTTCAAATGTGATTTTTTTAAAAGCTTTTTCAATGAATATTGTCTAAAATCATGTTTTAGGCAAAATCCACAATGCAACTAGTTCGGCATATGAAGGGATACATTTTTTTTTATAACAAAAGTGAATAATATTTTTTATACATTTTGCATGAAAAGGGTCTAATATATTTTTTTTACGTTCAGCACTAGAAGGACAGATGTAGAATACAATTTAGAAGGGTTTTCAAATGTGATTTTTTAAAAAGCTTTTTTCAATGAATATTGTCTAAAATCATGTTTTAGGCAAAATCCACAAAAAAAACTAGTTCGGCATATGAAGGGATACAAAGTTTTTTTTATAAAAAACGTGAAAAATATTTTTTATAAATTTGGCATGAAAAGGGTCTAACATATTTTTTTAACGTTCAGCACTAGAAGGATATATGTAGAATATAACATACAAGGTTTTTCAAATGTGATTTTTAAAAAATAATTCAATGAATATTTTCTAAAATCATGTTTTAGGCAAAATCCACAATGCAACTAGTTCGGCATATGAAGGATACAACGTTTTTTTATAAAAAACGTGAAAAATATTTTTATAAATTTTGCATGAAAAGGGTCCAACATATTTTTTAACATTCATCACTAGAAGGACAGACGTAGAATACAATTTAGAAGGGTTTTCAAATGTGATTTAAAAAAAGCTTTTTTCAATGAATATTTTCAAAAATCATGTTTTAGGCAAAATCCACACAAAAAACTAGTTCGGCATATGAAGGGATACAAAGTTTTTTAAATAAAAAATGTGAAAAATATTTTTATACATTTTGCATGAAAAGGGTCTAAAATATTTTTTTTACGTTCAGCACTAGAAGGACAGGCGTAGAATACAATTTAGAAGGGTTTTCAAATGTGATTTTTTTGAAAGCTTTTTCAATGAATATTGTCTAAAATCATGTTTTAGGCAAAATCCACAATGCAACTAGTTCGGCATATGAAGGGATACAATTTTTTTATAACATACGTGAATAATATTTTTTATACATTTTGCATGAAAAGGGTCTAATATATTTTTTTACGTTCAGCACTAGAAGGACAGATGTAGAATACAATTTAGAAGGGTTTTCAAATGTGATTTTTTAAAAGCTTTTTTCAATGAATATTGTCTAAAATCATGTTTTAGGCAAAATCCACAAAAAACTAGTTCGGCATATGAAGGGATAAAATGTTTTTTATAACAAACGTGAAAAATATTTTTTATACATTTTGCATGAAAAGCGTCTAAAATATTTTTTTTACGTTCAGCATTAGAAGGACATATGTAAATTTCAACATACAAGGGTTTTCAAATGTAATAAAAAAATAAAAAAAATCAATAAATATTTTCTAAAATCATGTTTTAGGCTAAATCCACAATGCAACTAGTTCAGCATATGAAGGGATACATTTTTTTTTATAACAAACTTGAAAAATATTTTTTATACATTTTGCATGAAAAGGTTCTAAAATATTTTTTAACATTCAGCACTAGAAGGACATATGTAGAATTCAACATACAAGGGTTTTCGAATGTGATTTTTAAAAAATAATTCAATGAATATTGTCTAAAATCATGTTTTAGGCAAAATCCACAATGCAACTAGTTGGGCATATGAAGGGATACAATTGTTTTTTAACAAACGTGAAAAATATTTTTATACATTTTGCATGAAAAGGGTCTAAAATATGTTTTAACGTTCAGCACTAGAAGGATGTATGAAGAATATAACATACAAGGGTTTTCAAATGTGATTTAAAAAAATAAATAATTCTATGAATATTTTCTAAAATCATGTTTTAGTTAAAATCCACAATGCAACTAGTTCGGCATATGAAGGGATACAATTTTTTTTATAACAGAGGTGAAAAATATTTTTTCTACATTTTACATGAAAAGGGTCTAAAATATTTTTTTACGTTCAGCACTAGAAGGACAGACGTAGAATACAATTTAGAAGGGTTTTCAAATGTGATTTAAAAAAAAGCTTTTTTCAATGAATATTGTCTAAAATCATGTTTTAGGCAAAATCCACAATGCAACTAGTTCGGCATATGAAGGGATAACATTTTTTTTATAACAAAAGTGAATAATATTTTTTATACATTTTGCATGAAAAGGGTCTAATATATTTTTTTTACGTTCAGCACTAGAAGGACAGATGTAGAATACAATTTAGAAGGGTTTTCAAATGTGATTTTTTAAAAAGCTTTTTTCAATGAATATTGTCTAAAATCATGTTTTAGGCAAAATCCACAAAAAAACTAGTTCGGCATATGAAGGGATACAAAGTTTTTTTTATAAAAAACGTGAAAAATATTTTTTATAAATTTGGCATGAAAAGGGTCTAACATATTTTTTAACGTTCAGCACTAGAAGGATATATGTAGAATATAACATACAAGGTTTTTCAAATGTGATTTTTTAAAAAATAATTCAATGAATATTTTCTAAAATCATGTTTTAGGCAAAATCCACAATGCAACTAGTTCGGCATATGAAGGGATACAACGTTTTTTTATAAAAAACGTGAAAAATATTTTTTATAAATTTTGCATGAAAAGGGTCTAACATATTTTTTAACATTCATCACTAGAAGGACAGACGTAGAATACAATTTAGAAGGGTTTTCAAATGTGATTTAAAAAAAAGCTTTTTTCAATGAATATTTTCAAAAATCATGTTTTAGGCAAAATCCACACAAAAACTAGTTCGGCATATGAAGGGATACAAAGTTTTTTAAATAAAAAATGTGAAAAATATTTTTTATACATTTTGCATGAAAAGGGTCTAAAATATTTTTTTTACGTTCAGCACTAGAAGGACAGGCGTAGAATACAATTTAGAAGGGTTTTCAAATGTGATTTTTTTGAAAGCTTTTTTCAATGAATATTGTCTAAAATCATGTTTTAGGCAAAATCCACAATGCAACTAGTTCGGCATATGAAGGGATACAATTTTTTTTATAACATACGTGAATAATATTTTTTATACATTTTGCATGAAAGGGTCTAATATATTTTTTTTACGTTCAGCACTAGAAGGACAGATGTAGAATACAATTTAGAAGGGTTTTCAAATGTGATTTTTTAAAAAGCTTTTTTCAATGAATATTGTCTAAAATCATGTTTTAGGCAAAATCCACAAAAAAAACTAGTTCGGCATATGAAGGGATACAAAGTTTTTTTTATAAAAAACGTGAAAAATATTTTTTATAAATTTGGCATGAAAAGGGTCTAACATATTTTTTTAACGTTCAGCACTAGAAGGATATATGTAGAATATAACATACAAGGTTTTTCAAATGTGATTTTTTAAAAAATAATTCAATGAATATTTTCTAAAATCATGTTTTAGGCAAAATCCACAATGCAACTAGTTCGGCATATGAAGGGATACAACGTTTTTTTATAAAAAACGTGAAAAATATTTTTTATAAATTTTGCATGAAAAGGGTCTAACATATTTTTTAACATTCATCACTAGAAGGACAGACGTAGAATACAATTTAGAAGGGTTTTCAAATGTGATTTAAAAAAAGCTTTTTTCAATGAATATTTTCAAAAATCATGTTTTAGGCAAAAAATCCACACAAAAAACTAGTTCGGCATATGAAGGGATACAAAGTTTTTTAAATAAAAAATGTGAAAAATATTTTTATACATTTTGCATGAAAAGGGTCTAAAATATTTTTTTACGTTCAGCACTAGAAGGACAGGCGTAGAATACAATTTAGAAGGGTTTTCAAATGCTGATTTTTTTAAAGCTTTTTTCAATGAATATTGTCTAAAATCATGTTTTAGGCAAAATCCACAATGCAACTAGTTCGGCATATGAAGGGATACAATTTTTTTATAACATACGTGAATAATATTTTTATACATTTTGCATGAAAAGGGTCTAATATATTTTTTTACGTTCAGCACTAGAAGGACAGATGTAGAATACAATTTAGAAGGGTTTTCAAATGTGATTTTTTAAAAAGCTTTTTTCAATGAATATTGTCTAAAATCATGTTTTAGGCAAAATCCACAAAAAAACTAGTTCGGCATATGAAGGGATAAAATGTTTTTTATAACAAACGTGAAAAATATTTTTTATACATTTTGCATGAAAAGCGTCTAAAATATTTTTTTTACGTTCAGCATTAGAAGGACATATGTAAATTTCAACATACAAGGGTTTTCAAATGTGATAAAAAAAATAAAAAAAATCAATAAATATTTTCTAAAATCATGTTTTAGGCTAAATCCACAATGCAACTAGTTCAGCATATGAAGGGATACATTTTTTTTTATAACAAACTTGAAAAATATTTTTTATACATTTTGCATGAAAAGGTTCTAAAATATTTTTTTAACATTCAGCACTAGAAGGACATATGTAGAATTCAACATACAAGGGTTTTCGAATGTGATTTTTTAAAAAATAATTCAATGAATATTGTCTAAAATCATGTTTTAGGCAAAATCCACAATGCAACTAGTTGGGCATATGAAGGGATACAATTGTTTTTTTAACAAACGTGAAAAATATTTTTATACATTTTGCATGAAAAGGGTCTAAAATATGTTTTAACGTTCAGCACTAGAAGGATGTATGAAGAATATAACATACAAGGGTTTTCAAATGTGATTTAAAAAAAAATAATTCTATGAATATTTTCTAAAATCATGTTTTAGTTAAAATCCACAATGCAACTAGTTCGGCATATGAAGGGATACAATTTTTTTTATAACAGAGGTGAAAAATATTTTTTCTACATTTTACATGAAAAGGGTCTAAAATATTTTTTTACGTTCAGCACTAGAAGGACAGACGTAGAATACAATTTAGAAGGGTTTTCAAATGTGATTTAAAAAAAAGCTTTTTTCAATGAATATTGTCTAAAATCATGTTTTAGGCAAAATCCACAATGCAACTAGTTCGGCATATTTACATTTACATTTTAGTCATTTAGCAGACGCTCTTATCCAGAGCGACTTACAGGAGCAATTAGGGTTAAGTGCCTTGCTTAAGGGCACATCGACAGATTTTTCACCTAGTCGGCTCAGGGATTAGAACCAGCGACCTTTCGGTTACTGGCACAACGCTCTTACCCACTAAGCTACCTGAAGGGATACAATTGTTTTTATAACAAACGTGAAAAATATTTTTATACATTTTGCATGAAAAGGGTCTAAAATATGTTTTAACGTTCAGCACTAGAAGGACGTATGAAGAATATAACATACAAGGGTTTTCAAATGTGCTCTAAAAAAAATAATTCTATGAATATTTTCTAAAATCATGTTTTAGGCAAAATCCACAATGCAACTAGTTCGGCATATGAAGGGATACAATTTTTTTATAACAAACGTGAGTAACATTTTTTATACATTTTGCATGAAAAGGGTCTAAAATATTTTTTTTACGTTCAGCACTAGAAGGACAGATGTAGAATACAATTTTGAAGGGTTTTCAAATGTGATTTTTTAAAAGCTTTTTTCAATGAATATTGTCTAAAATCATGTTTTAGGCAAAATCCACAAAAAAACTAGTTCGGCATATGAAGGGATACAACGTTTTTTTTATTGAAAACGTGAAAAATATTTTTATAAATTTTGCATGAAAAGGGTCTAACATATTTTTTAACATTCATCACTAGAAGGACAGACGTAGAATACAATTTAGAAGGGTTTTCAAATGTGCTCTAAAAAAAAATAATTCTATGAATATTTTCTAAAATCATGTTTTAGGCAAAATCCACAATGCAACTAGTTCGGCATATGAAGGGATACAATTTTTTTATAACAAACGTGAGTAACATTTTTTATACATTTTGCAAGAAAAGGGTCTAAAATATTTTTTTTACGTTCAGCACTAGAAGGACAGACGTAGAATACAATTTTGAAGGGTTTTCAAATGTGATTTTTTAAAAAGCTTTTTTCAATGAATATTGTCTAAAATCATGTTTTAGGCAAAATCCACAAAAAAACTAGTTCGGCATATGAAGGGATACAACGTTTTTTTTATTGAAAACGTGAAAAATATTTTTTATAAATTTTGCATGAAAAGGGTCTAACATATTTTTTAACATTCATCACTAGAAGGACAGACGTAGAATACAATTTAGAAGGGTTTTCAAATGTGATTTAAAAAAAATATTTTTTCAATGAATATTTTCTAAAATCATGTTTTAGGCAAAATCCAAAAAAAAACTAGTTCTGCATATGAAGGGATACAACGTTTTTTAAATAAAAAATGTGAAAAATATTTTTTATACATTTTGCATGAAAAGGGTCTAAAATATTTTTTAACATTCATCACTAGAAGGACAGACGTAGAATACAATTTAGAAGGGTTTTCAAATGTGATTTTTTAAAAAGCTTTTTCAATGAATATTGTCTAAAATCATGTTTTAGGCAAAATCCACAAAAAAACTAGTTCGGCATATGAAGGGATACAACGTTTTTTTATAAAAAACGTGAAAAATATTTTTTATAAATTTTGCATGAAAAGGGGTCTAACATATTTTTTAACATTCATCACTAGAAGGACAGACGTAGAATACAATTTAGAAGGGTTTTCAAATGTGATTTAAAAAAATCTTTTTTCAATGAATATTTTCTAAAATCATGTTTTAGGCAAAATCCACAAAAAAACTAGTTCGGGCATATGAAGGGATACAACGTTTTTTAAATAAAAAATGTGAAATATATTTTTATACATTTTGCATGAAAAGGGTCTAAAATATTTTTTTACGTTCAGCACTAGAAGGACAGGCGTAGAATACAATTTAGAAGGGTTTTCAAATGTGATTTTTTTAAAAGCTTTTTTCAATGAATATTGTCTAAAATCATGTTTTAGGCAAAATCCACAATGCAACTAGTTCGGCATAGGAAGGGATACAATTTTTTTTATAACAAACGTGAAAAATATTTTTTATACATTTTAAATGAAAAGGTTCTAAAATATGTTTTAACGTTCAGCACTAGAAGGATGTATGAAGAATATAACATACAAGGGTTTTCAAATGTGATTTAAAAAAATAATAATTCTATGAATATTTTCTAAAATCATGTTTTAGTTAAAATCCACAATGCAACTAGTTCGGCATATGAAGGGATACAATTTTTTTTATAACAGAGGTGAAAAATATTTTTTCTACATTTTACATGAAAAGGGTCTAAAATATTTTTTTTACGTTCAGCACTAGAAGGACAGACGTAGAATACAATTTAGAAGGGTTTTCAAATGTGATTTAAAAAAAAGCTTTTTTCAATGAATATTGTCTAAAATCATGTTTTAGGCAAAATCCATAATGCAACTAGTTCGGCATATGAAGGGATACAATTTTTTTTATAACAGAGGTGAAAAATATTTTTTCTACATTTTGCATGAAAAGGTTCTAAAATATTTTTTTAACATTCAGCACTAGAAGGACATATGTAGAATTCAACATACAAGGGTTTTCAAATGTGATTAAAAAAAAAATATTCAATGAATATTGTCTAAAATCATGTTTTAGGCAAAATCCACAATGCAACTAGTTCGGCATATTTACATTTACATTTTAGTCATTTAGCAGACGCTCTTATCCAGAGCGACTTACAGGAGCAATTAGGGTTAAGTGCCTTGCTTAAGGGCACATCGACAGATTTTTTCAACTAGTCGGCTCGGGATTAGAACCAGCGACCTTCGGTTACTGGCACAACCGCTCTTACCCACTAAGCTACCTGAAGGGATACAATTGTTTTTATAACAAACGTGAAAAATATTTTTATACATTTTTGCATGAAAAGGGTCTAAAATATGTTTTAACGTTCAGCACTAGAAGGATCGTATGAAGAATATAACATACAAGGGTTTTCAAATGTGCTCTTAAAAAAATAATTCTATGAATATTTTCTAAAATCATGTTTTAGGCAAAATCCACAATGCAACTAGTTCGGCATATGAAGGGATACAATTTTTTTTATAACAAACGTGAGTAACATTTTTTATACATTTTGCATGAAAAGGGTCTAAAATATTTATTTTACGTTCAGCACTAGAAGGACAGACGTAGAATACAATTTTGAAGGGTTTTCAAATGTGATTTTTTAAAAAGCTTTTTTCAATGAATATTGTCTAAAATCATGTTTTAGGCAAAATCCACAAAAAAACTAGTTCGGCATATGAAGGGATACAACGTTTTTTTATAAAAAACGTGAAAAATATTTTTTATAAATTTTGCATGAAAAGGGTCTAACATATTTTTTAACATTCATCACTAGAAGGACAGACGTAGAATACAATTTAGAAGGGTTTTCAAATGTGATTTAAAAAAAAGCTTTTTTCAATGAATATTTTCAAAAATCATGTTTTAGGCAAAATCCACACAAAAACTAGTTCGGCATATGAAGGGATACAAAGTTTTTTAAATAAAAAATGTGAAAAATATTTTTTATACATTTTGCATGAAAAGGGTCTAAAATATTTTTTTTACGTTCAGCACTAGAAGGACAGACGTAGAATACAATTTTGAAGGGTTTTCAAATGTGATTTTTTAAAAGCTTTTTTCAATGAATATTGTCTAAAATCATGTTTTAGGCAAAATCCACAAAAAAACTAGTTCGGCATATGAAGGGATACAAAGTTTTTTTATAAAAAACGTGAAAAATATTTTTTATAAATTTTGCATTAAAAGGGTCTAACATATTTTTTTAACATTCATCACTAGAAGGACAGCCGTAGAATACAATTTAGAAGGGTTTTCAAATGTGATTTAAAAAAAATCTTTTTTCAATGAATATTTTCTAAAATCATGTTTTAGGCAAAATCCACAAAAAAACTAGTTCGGCATGTGAAGGGATACAACGTTTTTTAAATAAAAAATGTGAAAAATATTTTTTATACATTTTGCATGAAAAGGGTCTAAAATATTTTTTTTACGTTCAGCACTAGAAGGACAGGCGTAGAATAAAATTTAGAAGGGTTTTCAAATGTGATTTTTTTAAAAGCTTTTTCAATGAATATTGTCTAAAATCATGTTTTAGGCAAAATCCACAATGCAACTAGTTCGGCATAGGAAGGGATACAATTTTTTTTATAACAAACGTGAAAAATATTTTTTATACATTTTAAATGAAAAGGTTCTAAAATATTTTTTTAACATTCAGCACTAGAAGGACATATGTAGAATTCAACATACAAGGGTTTTCAAATGTGATTAAAAAAATATTCAATGAATATTGTCTAAAATCATGTTTTAGGCAAAATCCACAATGCAACTAGTTCGGCATATGAAGGGATACATTTTTTTTTATAACAAAAGTGAATAATATTTTTTATACATTTTGCATGAAAAGGGTCTAATATATTTTTTTTTACGTTCAGCACTAGAAGGACAGATGTAGAATACAATTTAGAAGGGTTTTCAAATGTGATTTTTTAAAAAGCTTTTTCAATGAATATTGTCTAAAATCATGTTTTAGGCAAAATCCACAAAAAAACTAGTTCGGCATATGAAGGGATACAACGTTTTTTTTATTGAAAACGTGAAAAATATTTTTATAAATTTTGCATGAAAAGGGTCTAACATATTTTTAACATTCATCACTAGAAGGACAGACGTAGAATACAATTTAGAAGGGTTTTCAAATGTGCTCTAAAAAAAAAATAATTCTATGAATATTTTCTAAAATCATGTTTTAGGCAAAATCCACAATGCAACTAGTTCGGCATATGAAGGGATACAATTTTTTTATAACAAACGTGAGTAACATTTTTTTATACATTTTGCATGAAAAGGGTCTAAAATATTTTTTTTACGTTCAGCACTAGAAGGACAGACGTAGAATACAATTTTGAAGGGTTTTCAAATGTGATTTTTAAAAAGCTTTTTTCAATGAATATTGTCTAAAATCATGTTTTAGGCAAAATCCACAAAAAAACTAGTTCGGCATATGAAGGGATACAACGTTTTTTTTATTGAAAACGTGAAAAATATTTTTTTATAAATTTTGCATGAAAAGGGTCTAACATATTTTTTAACATTCATCACTAGAAGGACAGACGTAGAATACAATTTAGAAGGGTTTTCAAATGTGATTTTAAAAAATATTTTTTCAATGAATATTTTCTAAAATCATGTTTTAGGCAAAATCCAAAAAAAAACTAGTTCGGCATATGAAGGGATACAACGTTTTTTAAATAAAAAATGTGAAAAATATTTTTTATACATTTTGCATGAAAAGGGTCTAAAATATTTTTTAACATTCATCACTAGAAGGACAGACGTAGAATACAATTTAGAAGGGTTTTCAAATGTGATTTTTTAAAAAGCTTTTTTCAATGAATATTGTCTAAAATCATGTTTTAGGCAAAATCCACAAAAAAACTAGTTCGGCATATGAAGGGATACAACGTTTTTTTATAAAAAACGTGAAAAATATTTTTTATAAATTTTGCATGAAAAGGGTCTAACATATTTTTTAACATTCATCACTAGAAGGACAGACGTAGAATACAATTTAGAAGGGTTTTCAAATGTGATTTAAAAAAATCTTTTTTCAATGAATATTTTCTAAAATCATGTTTTAGGCAAAATCCACAAAAAAACTAGTTCGGCATATGAAGGGATACAACGTTTTTTAAATAAAAAATGTGAAATATATTTTTTATACATTTTGCATGAAAAGGGTCTAAAATATTTTTTTTACGTTCAGCACTAGAAGGACAGGCGTAGAATACAATTTAGAAGGGTTTTCAAATGTGATTTTTTTAAAAGCTTTTTTCAATGAATATTGTCTAAAATCATGTTTTAGGCAAAATCCACAATGCAACTAGTTCGGCATAGGAAGGGATACAATTTTTTTATAACAAACGTGAAAAAATATTTTTATACATTTTAAATGAAAAGGTTCTAAAATATTTTTTAACATTCAGCACTAGAAGGACATATGTAGAATTCAACATACAAGGGTTTTCAAATGTGATTAAAAAAAATATTCAATGAATATTGTCTAAAATCATGTTTTTAGGCAAAATCCACAATGCAACTAGTTCGGCATATGAAGGGATACATTTTTTTATAACAAAAGTGAATAATATTTTTTATACATTTTGCATGAAAAGGGTCTAATATATTTTTTTTACGTTCAGCACTAGAAGGACAGATGTAGAATACAATTTAGAAGGGTTTTCAAATGTGATTTTTTAAAAAAGCTTTTTTCAATGAATATTGTCTAAAATCATGTTTTAGGCAAAATCCACAAAAAAACTAGTTCGGAATATGAAGGGATACAACGTTTTTTTTATTGAAAACGTGAAAAATATTTTTATAAATTTGCATGAAAAGGGTCTAACATATTTTTAACATTCATCACTAGAAGGACAGACGTAGAATACAATTTAGAAGGGTTTTCAAATGTGATCTAAAAAAAATAATTCTATGAATATTTTCTAAAATCATGTTTTAGGCAAAATCCACAATGCAACTAGTTCGGCATATGAAGGGATACAATTTTTTTTATAACAAACGTGAGTAACATTTTTTATACATTTTGCATGAAAAGGGTCTAAAATATTTTTTTTACGTTCAGCACTAGAAGGACAGACGTAGAATACAATTTTGAAGGGTTTTCAAATGTGATTTTTTTAAAAGCTTTTTTCAATGAATATTGTCTAAAATCATGTTTTAGGCAAAATCCACAAAAAAACTAGTTCGGCATATGAAGGGATACAACGCTTTTTTTTATTGAAAACGTGAAAAATATTTTTTATAAATTTTGCATGAAAAAGGGTCTAACATATTTTTTAACATTCATCACTAGAAGGACAGACGTAGAATACAATTTAGAAGGGTTTTCAAATGTGATTTAAAAAAATATTTTTTCAATGAATATTTTCTAAAATCATGTTTTAGGCAAAATCCACAAAAAAACTAGTTCTGCATATGAAGGGATACAACGTTTTTTTAAATAAAATGTGAAAAATATTTTTATACATTTTGCATGAAAAGGGTCTAAAATATTTTTTAACATTCATCACTAGAAGGACAGACGTAGAATACAATTTAGAAGGGTTTTCAAATGTGATTTTTTAAAAAGCTTTTTTCAATGAATATTGTCTAAAATCATGTTTTAGGCAAAATCCACAAAAAACTAGTTCGGCATATGAAGGGGATACAACGTTTTTTTATAAAAAAACGTGAAAAATATTTTTTATAAATTTTGCATGAAAAGGGTCTAACATATTTTTTTAACATTCATCACTAGAAGGACAGACGTAGAATACAATTTAGAAGGGTTTTCAAATGTGATTTAAAAAAATCTTTTTCAATGAATATTTTCTAAAATCATGTTTTAGGCAAAATCCACAAAAAAACTAGTTCGGCATATGAAGGGATACAACGTTTTTTTAAATAAAAAATGTGAAATATATTTTTATACATTTTGCATGAAAAGGGTCTAAAATATTTTTTTACGTTCAGCACTAGAAGGACAGGCGTAGAATACAATTTAGAAGGGTTTTCAAATGTGATTTTTTAAAAAGCTTTTTCAATGAATATTGTCTAAAATCATGTTTTAGGCAAAATCCACAATGCAACTAGTTCGGCATAGGAAGGGATACAATTTTTTTATAACAAACGTGAAAATATTTTTATACATTTTAAATGAAAAGGTTCTAAAATATGTTTTAACGTTCAGCACTAGAAGGATGTATGAAGAATATAACATACAAGGGTTTTCAAATGTGATTTAAAAAAAAATAATTCTATGAATATTTTCTAAAATCATGTTTTAGTTAAAATCCACAATGCAACTAGTTCGGCATATGAAGGGATACAATTTTTTTTATAACAGAGGTGAAAAATATTTTTTCTACATTTTACATGAAAAGGGTCTAAAATATTTTTTTACGTTCAGCACTAGAAGGACAGACGTAGAATACAATTTTAGAAGGGTTTTCAAATGTGATTTTAAAAAAGCTTTTTTCAATGAATATTGTCTAAAATCATGTTTTAGGCAAAATCCATAATGCAACTAGTTCGGCATATGAAGGGATACAATTTTTTTATAACAGAGGTGAAAAATATTTTTTCTACATTTTGCATGAAAAGGTTCTAAAATATTTTTTTAACATTCAGCACTAGAAGGACATATGTAGAATTCAACATACAAGGGTTTTCAAATGTGATAAAAAAAAAAATTCAATGAATATTGTCTAAAATCATGTTTTAGGCAAAATCCACAATGCAACTAGTTCGGCATATTTACATTTACATTTTAGTCATTTAGCAGACGCTCTTATCCAGAGCGACTTACAGGAGCAATTAGGGTTAAGTGCCTTGCTTAAGGGCACATCGACAGATTTTTACCTAGTCTCGGGATTAGAACCAGCGACCTTCGGTTACTGGCACAACGCTCTTACCCACTAAGCTACCTGAAGGGATACAATTGTTTTTATAACAAACGTGAAAAATATTTTTATACATTTTGCATGAAAAGGGTCTAAAATATGTTTTAACGTTCAGCACTAGAAGGACGTATGAAGAATATAACATACAAGGGTTTTCAAATGTGCTCTAAAAAAAAAATAATTCTATGAATATTTTCTAAAATCATGTTTTAGGCAAAATCCACAATGCAACTAGTTCGGCATATGAAGGGATACAATTTTTTTATAACAAACGTGAGTAACATTTTTTTATACATTTTGCATGAAAAGGGTCTAAAATATTTATTTTTACGTTCAGCACTAGAAGGACAGACGAGAATACAATTTTGAAGGGTTTTCAAATGTGATTTTTTTAAAAGCTTTTTTCAATGAATATTGTCTAAAATCATGTTTTAGGCAAAATCCACAAAAAAACTAGTTCGGCATATGAGGGATACAACGTTTTTTTTATAAAAAACGTGAAAAATATTTTTTATAAATTTTGCATGAAAAGGGTCTAACATATTTTTTTAACATTCATCACTAGAAGGACAGACGTAGAATACAATTTAGAAGGGTTTTCAAATGTGATTTAAAAAAAAGCTTTTTTCAATGAATATTTTCAAAAATCATGTTTTAGGCAAAAATCCACACAAAAAACTAGTTCGGCATATGAAGGGATACAAAGTTTTTTAAATAAAAAATGTGAAAAAATTTTTTTATACATTTTGCATGAAAAGGGTCAAAAATATTTTTTTTACGTTCAGCACTAGAAGGACAGACGTAGAATACAATTTTGAAGGGTTTTCAAATGTGATTTTTTAAAAAGCTTTTTTCAATGAATATTGTCTAAAATCATGTTTTAGGCAAAATCCACAAAAAAACTAGTTCGGCATATGAAGGGATACAAAGTTTTTTTATAAAAAACGTGAAAAATATTTTTTATAAATTTTGCATTAAAAGGGTCTAACATATTTTTTAACATTCATCACTAGAAGGACAGCCGTAGAATACAATTTAGAAGGGTTTTCAAATGTGATTTAAAAAAAATCTTTTTTCAATGAATATTTTCTAAAATCATGTTTTAGGCAAAATCCACAAAAAAACTAGTTCGGCATGTGAAGGGATACAACGTTTTTTAAATAAAAAATGTGAAAAATATTTTTTATACATTTTGCATGAAAAGGGTCTAAAATATTTTTTTTACGTTCAGCACTAGAAGGACAGGCGTAGAATAAAATTTAGAAGGGTTTTCAAATGTGATTTTTTTAAAAGCTTTTTCAATGAATATTGTCTAAAATCATGTTTTAGGCAAAATCCACAATGCAACTAGTTCGGCATAGGAAGGGATACAATTTTTTTTATAACAAACGTGAAAAATATTTTTTATACATTTTAAATGAAAAGGTTCTAAAATATTTTTTTAACATTCAGCACTAGAAGGACATATGTAGAATTCAACATACAAGGGTTTTCAAATGTGATTTAAAAAAATATTCAATGAATATTGTCTAAAATCATGTTTTAGGCAAAATCCACAATGCAACTAGTTCGGCATATGAAGGGATACATTTTTTTTTTATAACAAAAGTGAATAATATTTTTTATACATTTTGCATGAAAAGGGTCTAATATATTTTTTTTACGTTCAGCACTAGAAGGACAGATGTAGAATACAATTTAGAAGGGTTTTCAAATGTGATTTTTTAAAAAGCTTTTTTCAATGAATATTGTCTAAAATCATGTTTTAGGCAAAATCCACAAAAAAACTAGTTCGGCATATGAAGGGATACAAAGTTTTTTTTATAAAAAACGTGAAAAATATTTTTTATAAATTTGGCATGAAAAGGGTCTAACATATTTTTTTAACGTTCAGCACTAGAAGGATATATGTAGAATATAACATACAAGGTTTTTCAAATGTGATTTTTAAAAAAATAATTCAATGAATATTTTCTAAAATCATGTTTTAGGCAAAATCCACACAAAAAACTAGTTCGGCATATGAAGGGATACAAAGTTTTTAAATAAAAAATGTGAAAAAATATTTTTATACATTTTGCATGAAAAGGGTCTAAAATATTTTTTTTACGTTCAGCACTAGAAGGACAGACGTAGAATACAATTTTGAAGGGTTTTCAAATGTGATTTTTTAAAAAAGCTTTTTCAATGAATATTGTCTAAAATCATGTTTTAGGCAAAATCCACAAAAAAACTAGTTCGGCATATGAAGGGATACAAAGTTTTTTTATAAAAAACGTGAAAAATATTTTTATAAATTTTGCATTAAAAAGGGTCTAACATATTTTTTAACATTCATCACTAGAAGGACAGCCGTAGAATACAATTTAGAAGGGTTTTCAAATGTGATTTTAAAAAAAATCTTTTTTCAATGAATATTTTCTAAAATCATGTTTTAGGCAAAATCCACAAAAAAACTAGTTCGGCATATGAAGGGATACAACGTTTTTTAAATAAAAAATGTGAAAAATATTTTTTATACATTTTGCATGAAAAGGGTCTAAAATATTTTTTTTACGTTCAGCACTAGAAGGACAGGCGTAGAATAAAATTTAGAAGGGTTTTCAAATGTGATTTTTTTAAAAGCTTTTTCAATGAATATTGTCTAAAATCATGTTTTAGGCAAAATCCACAATGCAACTAGTTCGGCATAGGAAGGGATACAATTTTTTTTATAACAAACGTGAAAAATATTTTTTATACATTTTAAATGAAAAGGTTCTAAAATATTTTTTTAACATTCAGCACTAGAAGGACATATGTAGAATTCAACATACAAGGGTTTTCAAATGTGATTAAAAAAAATATTCAATGAATATTGTCTAAAATCATGTTTTAGGCAAAATCCACAATGCAACTAGTTCGGCATATGAAGGGGATACATTTTTTTTTTATAACAAAAGTGAATAATATTTTTTATACATTTTGCATGAAAAGGGTCTAATATATTTTTTTACGTTCAGCACTAGAAGGACAGATGTAGAATACAATTTAGAAGGGTTTTCAAATGTGATTTTTAAAAGCTTTTTTCAATGAATATTGTCTAAAATCATGTTTTAGGCAAAATCCACAAAAAAACTAGTTCGGCATATGAAGGGATACAAAGTTTTTTTTTATAAAAAAACGTGAAAAATATTTTTATAAATTTGGCATGAAAAGGGTCTAACATATTTTTTTAACGTTCAGCACTAGAAGGATATATGTAGAATATAACATACAAGGTTTTTCAAATGTGATTTTTAAAAAAATAATTCAATGAATATTTTCTAAAATCATGTTTTAGGCAAAATCCACAATGCAACTAGTTCGGCATATGAAGGGATACAACGTTTTTTTATAAAAACGTGAAAAATATTTTTATAAATTTTGCATGAAAAGGGTCTAACATATTTTTAACATTCATCACTAGAAGGACAGACGTAGAATACAATTTAGAAGGGTTTTCAAATGTGATTTAAAAAAAGCTTTTTTCAATGAATATTTTCAAAAATCATGTTTTAGGCAAAATCCACACAAAAAACTAGTTCGGCATATGAAGGGATACAAAGTTTTTTAAATAAAAAATGTGAAAAATATTTTTTATACATTTTGCATGAAAAGGGTCTAAAATATTTTTTTTACGTTCAGCACTAGAAGGACAGGCGTAGAATACAATTTAGAAGGGTTTTCAAATGTGATTTTTTTGAAAGCTTTTTTCAATGAATATTGTCTAAAATCATGTTTTAGGCAAAATCCACAATGCAACTAGTTCGGCATATGAAGGGATACAATTTTTTTTATAACATACGTGAATAATATTTTTTATACATTTTGCATGAAAAGGGTCTAATATATTTTTTTTACGTTCAGCACTAGAAGGACAGATGTAGAATACAATTTAGAAGGGTTTTCAAATGTGATTTTTTTAAAAGCTTTTTTCAATGAATATTGTCTAAAATCATGTTTTAGGTAAAATCCACAAAAAAACTAGTTCGGCATATGAAGGGATAAAATGTTTTTTATAACAAACGTGAAAAATATTTTTATACATTTTGCATGAAAAGCGTCTAAAATATTTTTTTTTACGTTCAGCATTAGAAGGACATATGTAAATTTCAACATACAAGGGTTTTCAAATGTGATAAAAAAAAAAAAAAAAATCAATAAATATTTTCTAAAATCATGTTTTAGGCTAAATCCACAATGCAACTAGTTCAGCATATGAAGGGATACATTTTTTTATAACAAACTTGAAAAATATTTTTTATACATTTTGCATGAAAAGGTTCTAAAATATTTTTTTAACATTCAGCACTAGAAGGACATATGTAGAATTCAACATACAAGGGTTTTCGAATGTGATTTTTTAAAAAATAATTCAATGAATATTGTCTAAAATCATGTTTTAGGCAAAATCCACAATGCAACTAGTTGGGCATATGAAGGGATACAATTGTTTTTTTAACAAACGTGAAAAATATTTTTATACATTTTGCATGAAAAGGGTCTAAAATATGTTTTAACGTTCAGCACTAGAAGGATGTATGAAGAATATAACATACAAGGGTTTTCAAATGTGATTTAAAAAAAAAAAATAATTCTATGAATATTTTCTAAAATCATGTTTTAGTTAAAATCCACAATGCAACTAGTTCGGCATATGAAGGGATACAATTTTTTTATAACAGAGGTGAAAAATATTTTTCTACATTTTACATGAAAAGGGTCTAAAATATTTTTTTACGTTCAGCACTAGAAGGACAGACGTAGAATACAATTTAGAAGGGTTTTCAAATGTGATTTAAAAAAAGCTTTTTCAATGAATATTGTCTAAAATCATGTTTTAGGCAAAATCCACAATGCAACTTGTTCGGCATATGAAGGGATAAATTTTTTTTTATAACAAAAGTGAATAATATTTTTTATACATTTTGCATGAAAAGGGTCTAATATATTTTTTTTACGTTCAGCACTAGAAGGACAGATGTAGAATACAATTTAGAAGGGTTTTCAAATGTGATTTTTTAAAAAGCTTTTTTCAATGAATATTGTCTAAAATCATGTTTTAGGCAAAATCCACAAAAAAACTAGTTCGGCATATGAAGGGATACAAAGTTTTTTTTATAAAAAAACGTGAAAATATTTTTTATAAATTTGGCATGAAAAGGGTCTAACATATTTTTTTAACGTTCAGCACTAGAAGGATATATGTAGAATATAACATACAAGGTTTTTCAAATGTGATTTTTAAAAAAATAATTCAATGAATATTTTCTAAAATCATGTTTTAGGCAAAATCCACAATGCAACTAGTTCGGCATATGAAGGGATACAACGTTTTTTTATAAAAAACGTGAAAAATATTTTTTATAAATTTTGCATGAAAAGGGTCTAACATATTTTTTAACATTCATCACTAGAAGGACAGACGTTGAATACAATTTAGAAGGGTTTTCAAATGTGATTTAAAAAAAAGCTTTTTTCAATGAATATTTTCAAAAATCATGTTTTAGGCAAAATCCACACAAAAAACTAGTTCGGCATATGAAGGGATACAAAGTTTTTTAAATAAAAAATGTGAAAAATATTTCTTATACATTTTGCATGAAAAGGGTCTAAAATATTTTTTTTACGTTCAGCACTAGAAGGACAGGCGTAGAATACAATTTAGAAGGGTTTTCAAATGTGATTTTTTTGAAAGCTTTTTTCAATGAATATTGTCTAAAATCATGTTTTAGGCAAAATCCACAATGCAACTAGTTCGGCATATGAAGGGATACAATTTTTTTTATAACATACGTGAATAATATTTTTATACATTTTGCATGAAAAGGGTCTAATATATTTTTTTTACGTTCAGCACTAGAAGGACAGATGTAGAATACAATTTAGAAGGGTTTTCAAATGTGATTTTTTAAAAAGCTTTTTTCAATGAATATTGTCTAAAATCATGTTTTAGGCAAAATCCACAAAAAAACTAGTTCGGCATATGAAGGGATAAAATGTTTTTTATAACAAACGTGAAAAATATTTTTTATACATTTTGCATGAAAAGCGTCTAAAATATTTTTTTTACGTTCAGCATTAGAAGGACATATGTAAATTTCAACATACAAGGGTTTTCAAATGTGATAAAAAAAATAAAAAAAATCAATAAATATTTTCTAAAATCATGTTTTAGGCTAAATCCACAATGCAACTAGTTCAGCATATGAAGGGATACATTTTTTTTATAACAAACTTGAAAAATATTTTTTATACATTTTGCATGAAAAGGTTCTAAAATATTTTTTTAACATTCAGCACTAGAAGGACATATGTAGAATTCAACATACAAGGGTTTTCGAATGTGATTTTTTAAAAAATAATTCAATGAATATTGTCTAAAATCATGTTTTAGGCAAAATCCACAATGCAACTAGTTGGGCATATGAAGGGATACAATTGTTTTTTAACAAACGTGAAAAATATTTTTATACATTTTGCATGAAAAGGGTCTAAAATATGTTTTAACGTTCAGCACTAGAAGGATGTATGAAGAATATAACATACAAGGGTTTTCAAATGTGATTTAAAAAAAAAAATAATTCTATGAATATTTTCTAAAATCATGTTTTAGTTAAAATCCACAATGCAACTAGTTCGGCATATGAAGGGATACAATTTTTTTATAACAGAGGTGAAAAATATTTTTTCTACATTTTACATGAAAAGGGTCTAAAATATTTTTTTTACGTTCAGCAGTAGAAGGACAGACGTAGAATACAATTTAGAAGGGTTTTCAAATGTGATTTAAAAAAAAGCTTTTTTCAATGAATATTGTCTAAAATCATGTTTTAGGCAAAATCCACAATGCAACTAGTTCGGCATATTTACATTTACATTTTAGTCATTTAGCAGACGCTCTTATCCAGAGCGACTTACAGGAGCAATTAGGGTTAAGTGCCTTGCTTAAGGGCACATCGACAGATTTTTCACCTAGTCGGCTCAGGGGATTAGAACCAGCGACCTTCGGTTACTGGCACAACGCTCTTACCCATAAGCTACCTGAAGGGATACAATTGTTTTTATAACAAACGTGAAAAATATTTTTATACATTTTGCATGAAAAGGGGTCTAAAATATATGTTTTAACGTTCAGCACTAGAAGGACGTATGAAGAATATAACATACAAGGGTTTTCAAATGTGCTCTAAAAAAAAATAATTCTATGAATATTTTCTAAAATCATGTTTTAGGCAAAATCCACAATGCAACTAGTTCGGCATATGAAGGGATACAATTTTTTTTATAACAAACGTGAGTAACATTTTTTATACATTTTGCATGAAAAGGGTCTAAAATATTTTTTTTACGTTCAGCACTAGAAGGACAGACGTAGAATACAATTTTGAAGGGTTTTCAAATGTGATTTTTTAAAAAGCTTTTTTCAATGAATATTGTCTAAAATCATGTTTTAGGCAAAATCCACAAAAAAACTAGTTCGGCATATGAAGGGATACAACGTTTTTTTTATTGAAAACGTGAAAAATATTTTTTATAAATTTTGCATGAAAAGGGTCTAACATATTTTTTAACACTCATCACTAGAAGGACAGACGTAGAATACAATTTAGAAGGGTTTTCAAATGTGATTTTAAAAAAATATTTTTTCAATGAATATTTTCTAAAATCAGGTTTTAGGCAAAATCCCAAAAAAAACTAGTTCGGCATATGAAGGGATACAACGTTTTTTAAATAAAAAATGTGAAAAATATTTTTTATACATTTTGCATGAAAAGGGTCTAAAATATTTTTTTTACGTTCAGCACTAGAAGGACAGACGTAGAATACAATTTTGAAGGGTTTTCAAATGTGATTTTTTAAAAAGCTTTTTTCAATGAATATTGTCTAAAATCATGTTTTAGGCAAAATCCACAAAAAAACTAGTTCGGCATATGAAGGGATACAACGTTTTTTAAATAAAAAATGTGAAAAATATTTTTATACATTTTGCATGAAAAGGGTCTAAAATATTTTTTTACGTTCAGCACTAGAAGGACAGGCGTAGAATACAATTTAGAAGGGTTTTCAAATGTGATTTTTTTAAAAGCTTTTTTCAATGAATATTGTCTAAAATCATGTTTTAGGCAAAATCCACAATGCAACTAGTTCGGCATAGGAAGGGATACAATTTTTTTATAACAAACGTGAAAAATATTTTTTTATACATTTTAAATGAAAAGGTTCTAAAATATGTTTTAACGTTCAGCACTAGAAGGATGTATGAAGAATATAACATACAAGGGTTTTCAAATGTGATTTAAAAAAAAAATAATTCTATGAATATTTTCTAAAATCATGTTTTAGTTAAAATCCACAATGCAACTAGTTCGGCATATGAAGGGATACAATTTTTTTTATAACAGAGGTGAAAAAATATTTTTTCCTACATTTTACATGAAAAGGGTCTAAAATATTTTTTTTACGTTCAGCACTAGAAGGACAGACGTAGAATACAATTTAGAAGGGTTTTCAAATGTGATTTTAAAAAAGCTTTTTTTCAATGAATATTGTCTAAAATCATGTTTTAGGCAAAATCCATAATGCAACTAGTTCGGCATAGGAAGGGATACAATTTTTTTATAACAGAGGTGAAAAATATTTTTTCTACATTTTGCATGAAAAGGTTCTAAAATATTTTTTTAACATTCAGCACTAGAAGGACATATGTAGAATTCAACATACAAGGGTTTTCAAATGTGATTAAAAAAAAAATATTCAATGAATATTGTCTAAAATCATGTTTTAGGCAAAATCCACAATGCAACTAGTTCGGCATATTTACATTTACATTTTAGTCATTTAGCAGACGCTCTTATCCAGAGCGACTTACAGGAGCAATTAGGGTTAAGTGCCTTGCTTAAGGGCACATCGACAGATTTTTCACCTAGTCGGCTCGGGGATTAGAACCAGCGACCTTTCGGTTACTGGCACAACGCTCTTACCCACTAAGCTACCTGAAGGGATACAATTGTTTTTATAACAAACGTGAAAAATATTTTTATACATTTTGCATGAAAAGGGTCTAAAATATATGTTTTAACGTTCAGCACTAGAAGGACGTATGAAGAATATAACATACAAGGGTTTTCAAATGTGCTCTAAAAAAAAATAATTCTATGAATATTTTCTAAAATCATGTTTTAGGCAAAATCCACAATGCAACTAGTTCGGCATATGAAGGGATACAATTTTTTTATAACAAACGTGAGTAACATTTTTTATACATTTTGCATGAAAAGGGTCTGAAATATTTTTTTACGTTCAACACTAGAAGGACAGACGTAGAATACAATTTTGAAGGGTTTTCAAATGTGATTTTTAAAAAGCTTTTTTCAATGAATATTGTCTAAAATCATGTTTTAGGCAAAATCCACAAAAAAACTAGTTCGGCATATGAAGGGATACAACGTTTTTTATAAAAAACGTGAAAAATATTTTTATACATTTTGCATGAAAAGGGTCTAACATATTTTTTAACATTCATCACTAGAAGGACAGACGTAGAATACAATTTAGAAGGGTTTTCAAATGTGATTTAAAAAAATATTTTTTCAATGAATATTTTCTAAAATCATGTTTTAGGCAAAATCCACAAAAAAACTAGTTCGGCATATGAAGAGATACAACGTTTTTTAAATAAAAAATGTGAAAAATATTTTTATACATTTTGCATGAAAAGCGTCTAAAATATTTTTTTACGTTCAGCATTAGAAGGACATATGTAAATTTCAACATACAAGGGTTTTCAAATGTGATAAAAAAATAAAAAAAATCAATAAATATTTTCTAAAATCATGTTTTAGGCTAAATCCACAATGCAACTAGTTCAGCATATGAAGGGATACATTTTTTTTTATAACAAACTTGAAAAATATTTTTATACATTTTGCATGAAAAAGGTTCTAAAATATTTTTTAACATTCAGCACTAGAAGGACATATGTAGAATTCAACATACAAGGGTTTTCGAATGTGATTTTTTAAAAAATAATTCAATGAATATTGTCTAAAATCATGTTTTAGGCAAAATCCACAATGCAACTAGTTGGGCATATGAAGGGATACAATTGTTTTTTAACAAACGTGAAAAATATTTTTATACATTTTGCATGAAAAGGGTCTAAAATATGTTTTAACGTTCAGCACTAGAAGGATGTATGAAGAATATAACATACAAGGGTTTTCAAATGTGATTTAAAAAAAAATAATTCTATGAATATTTTCTAAAATCATGTTTTAGTTAAAATCCACAATGCAACTAGTTCGGCATATGAAGGGATACAATTTTTTTATAACAGAGGTGAAAAATATTTTTTCTACATTTTACATGAAAAGGGTCTAAAATATTTTTTTACGTTCAGCACTAGAAGGACAGACGTAGAATACAATTTAGAAGGGTTTTCAAATGTGATTTAAAAAAGCTTTTTTCAATGAATATTGTCTAAAATCATGTTTTAGGCAAAATCCACAATGCAACTTGTTCGGCATATGAAGGGATAAAATTTTTTTTTATAACAAAAGTGAATAATATTTTTATACATTTTGCATGAAAAGGGTCTAATATATTTTTTTACGTTCAGCACTAGAAGGACAGATGTAGAATACAATTTAGAAGGGTTTTCAAATGTGATTTTTTAAAAAGCTTTTTTCAATGAATATTGTCTAAAATCATGTTTTAGGCAAAATCCACAAAAAACTAGTTCGGCATATGAAGGGATACAAAGTTTTTTTATAAAAAAACGTGAAAAATATTTTTTATAAATTTGGCATGAAAAGGGTCTAACATATTTTTTTAACGTTCAGCACTAGAAGGATATATGTAGAATATAACATACAAGGTTTTTCAAATGTGATTTTTAAAAAAATAATTCAATGAATATTTTCTAAAATCATGTTTTAGGCAAAATCCACAATGCAACTAGTTCGGCATATGAAGGGATACAACGTTTTTTTATAAAAACGTGAAAAATATTTTTATAAATTTTGCATGAAAAGGGTCTAACATATTTTTTAACATTCATCACTAGAAGGACAGACGTTGAATACAATTTAGAAGGGTTTTCAAATGTGATTTAAAAAAAAGCTTTTTTCAATGAATATTTTCAAAAATCATGTTTTAGGCAAAATCCACACAAAAAACTAGTTCGGCATATGAAGGGATACAAAGTTTTTAAAAAAAAAAATGTGAAAAATATTTCTTATACATTTTGCATGAAAAGGGTCTAAAATATTTTTTTTACGTTCAGCACTAGAAGGACAGGCGTAGAATACAATTTAGAAGGGTTTTCAAATGTGATTTTTTGAAAGCTTTTTTCAATGAATATTGTCTAAAATCATGTTTTAGGCAAAATCCACAATGCAACTAGTTCGGCATATGAAGGGATACAATTTTTTTTATAACATACGTGAATAATATTTTTTATACATTTTGCATGAAAAGGGTCTAATATATTTTTTTTACGTTCAGCACTAGAAGGACAGATGTAGAATACAATTTAGAAGGGTTTTCAAATGTGATTTTTTAAAAAGCTTTTTTCAATGAATATTGTCTAAAATCATGTTTTAGGCAAAATCCACAAAAAAACTAGTTCGGCATATGAAGGGATAAAATGTTTTTTATAACAAACGTGAAAATTTTTTTTTATACATTTTGCATGAAAAGCGTCTAAAATATTTTTTTTACGTTCAGCATTAGAAGGACATATGTAAATTTCAACATACAAGGGTTTTCAAATGTGATAAAAAAAATAAAAAAAATCAATAAATATTTTCTAAAATCATGTTTTAGGCTAAATCCACAATGCAACTAGTTCAGCATATGAAGGGATACATTTTTTTTATAACAAACTTGAAAAATATTTTTTATACATTTTGCATGAAAAGGTTCTAAAATATTTTTTAACATTCAGCACTAGAAGGACATATGTAGAATTCAACATACAAGGGTTTTCGAATGTGATTTTTTAAAAAATAATTCAATGAATATTGTCTAAAATCATGTTTTAGGCAAAATCCACAATGCAACTAGTTGGGCATATGAAGGGATACAATTGTTTTTTTAACAAACGTGAAAAATATTTTTATACATTTTGCATGAAAGGGGTCTAAAATATGTTTTAACGTTCAGCACTAGAAGGATGTATGAAGAATATAACATACAAGGGTTTTCAAATGTGATTTAAAAAAATAAATAATTCTATGAATATTTTCTAAAATCATGTTTTAGTTAAAATCCACAATGCAACTAGTTCGGCATATGAAGGGATACAATTTTTTTATAACAGAGGTGAAAAATATTTTTCTACATTTTACATGAAAAGGGTCTAGAATATTTTTTTTACGTTCAGCAGTAGAAGGACAGACGTAGAATACAATTTAGAAGGGTTTTCAAATGTGATTTAAAAAAAAGCTTTTTCAATGAATATTGTCTAAAATCATGTTTTAGGCAAAATCCACAATGCAACTAGTTCGGCATATTACATTTACATTTTAGTCATTTAGCAGACGCTCTTATCCAGAGCGACTTACAGGAGCAATTAGGGTTAAGTGCCTTGCTTAAGGGCACATCGACAGATTTTTCACCTAGTCGGCTCAGGGATTAGAACCAGCGACCTTTCGGTTACTGGCACAACGCTCTTACCCACTAAGCTACCTGAAGGGATACAATTGTTTTTATAACAAACGTGAAAAATATTTTTATACATTTTGCATGAAAAGGGTCTAAAAGATATGTTTTAACGTTCAGCACTAGAAGGACGTATGAAGAATATAACATACAAGGGTTTTCAAATGTGCTCTAAAAAAAAATAATTCTATGAATATTTTCTAAAATCATGTTTTAGGCAAAATCCACAATGCAACTAGTTCGGCATATGAAGGGATACAATTTTTTTTATAACAAACGTGAGTAACATTTTTTATACATTTTGCATGAAAAGGGTCTAAAATATTTTTTTTACGTTCAGCACTAGAAGGACAGACGTAGAATACAATTTTGAAGGGTTTTCAAATGTGATTTTTTAAAAAGCTTTTTTCAATGAATATTGTCTAAAATCATGTTTTAGGCAAAATCCACAAAAAAACTAGTTCGGCATATGAAGGGATACAACGTTTTTTTTATTGAAAACGTGAAAAATATTTTTTATAAATTTTGCATGAAAAGGGTCTAACATATTTTTTAACATTCATCACTAGAAGGACAGACGTAGAATACAATTTAGAAGGGTTTTCAAATGTGATTTTAAAAAAATATTTTTTCAATGAATATTTTCTAAAATCATGTTTTAGGCAAAATCCCAAAAAAAACTAGTTCGGCATATGAAGGGATACAACGTTTTTTAAATAAAAAATGTGAAAAATATTTTTTATACATTTTGCATGAAAAGGGTCTAAAATATTTTTTTTACGTTCAGCACTAGAAGGACAGACGTAGAATACAATTTTGAAGGGTTTTCAAATGTGATTTTTTAAAAAGCTTTTTTCAATGAATATTGTCTAAAATCATGTTTTAGGCAAAATCCACAAAAAACTAGTTCGGCATATGAAGGGATACAACGTTTTTTAAATAAAAATGTGAAATATATTTTTTATACATTTTGCATGAAAAGGGTCTAAAATATTTTTTTTACGTTCAGCACTAGAAGGACAGGCGTAGAATACAATTTAGAAGGGTTTTCAAATGTGATTTTTTAAAAAGCTTTTTTCAATGAATATTGTCTAAAATCATGTTTTAGGCAAAATCCACAATGCAACTAGTTCGGCATAGGAAGGGATACAATTTTTTTTATAACAAACGTGAAAAATATTTTTTATACATTTTAAATGAAAAGGTTCTAAAATATGTTTTAACGTTCAGCACTAGAAGGATGTATGAAGAATATAACATACAAGGGTTTTCAAATGTGATTTAAAAAAAAATAATTCTATGAATATTTTCTAAAATCATGTTTTAGTTAAAATCCACAATGCAACTAGTTCGGCATATGAAGGGATACAATTTTTTTTATAACAGAGGTGAAAAATATTTTTTCTACATTTTACATGAAAAGGGTCTAAAATATTTTTTTTACGTTCAGCACTAGAAGGACAGACGTAGAATACAATTTAGAAGGGTTTTCAAATGTGATTTAAAAAAAAGCTTTTTTCAATGAATATTGTCTAAAATCATGTTTTAGGCAAAATCCATAATGCAACTAGTTCGGCATATGAAGGGATACAATTTTTTTTATAACAGAGGTGAAAAATATTTTTTCTACATTTTGCATGAAAAGGTTCTAAAATATTTTTTTAACATTCAGCACTAGAAGGACATATGTAGAATTCAACATACAAGGGTTTTCAAATGTGATTAAAAAAAAATATTCAATGAATATTGTCTAAAATCATGTTTTAGGCAAAATCCACAATGCAACTAGTTCGGCATATTTACATTTACATTTTAGTCATTTAGCAGACGCTCTTATCCAGAGCGACTTACAGGAGCAATTAGGGTTAAGTGCCTTGCTTAAGGGCACATCGACAGATTTTTCACCTAGTCGGCTCAGGGGATTAGAACCAGCGACCTTTTCGGTTACTGGCACAACGCTCTTACCCACTAAGCTACCTGAAGGGATACAATTGTTTTTATAACAAACGTGAAAAATATTTTTATAAATTTTGCATGAAAAGGGTCTAAAATATGTTTTAACGTTCAGCACTAGAAGGACGTATGAAGAATATAACATACAAGGGTTTTCAAATGTGCTCTAAAAAAAAATAATTCTATGAAAATTTTCTAAAATCATGTTTTAGGCAAAATCCACAATGCAACTAGTTCGGCATATGAAGGGATACAATTTTTTTTATAACAAACGTGAGTAACATTTTTTATACATTTTGCATGAAAAGGGTCTGAAATATTTTTTTTACGTTCAACACTAGAAGGACAGACGTAGAATACAATTTTGAAGGGTTTTCAAATGTGATTTTTTAAAAAGCTTTTTTCAATGAATATTGTCTAAAATCATGTTTTAGGCAAAATCCACAAAAAACTAGTTCGGCATATGAAGGGATACAACGTTTTTTTATAAAAAACGTGAAAAAATATTTTTATAAATTTTGCATGAAAAGGGTCTAACATATTTTTTAACATTCATCACTAGAAGGACAGACGTAGAATACAATTTAGAAGGGTTTTCAAATGTGATTTAAAAAAAATATTTTTTCAATGAATATTTTCTAAAATCATGTTTTAGGCAAAATCCACAAAAAAACTAGTTCGGCATATGAAGAGATACAACGTTTTTTAAATAAAAAATGTGAAAAATATTTTTTATACATTTTGCATGAAAAGGGTCTAAAATATTTTTTTTACGTTCAGCACTAGGACAGACGTAGAATACAATTTTGAAGGGTTTTCAAATGTGATTTTTTAAAAAGCTTTTTTCAATGAATATTGTCTAAAATCATGTTTTAGGCAAAATCCACAAAAAAACTAGTTCGGCATATGAAGGGATACAATGTTTTTTTATAAAAAACGTGAAAAATATTTTTTATAAATTTTGCATGAAAAGGGTCTAACATATTTTTTAACATTCATCACTAGAAGGACAGACGTAGAATACAATTTAGAAGGGTTTTCAAATGTGATTTAAAAAAAATATTTTTTCAATGAATATTTTCTAAAATCATGTTTTAGGCAAAATCCACAAAAACTAGTTCGGCATATGAAGAGATACAACGTTTTTTAAATAAAAAATGTGAAAAAATATTTTTATACATTTTGCATGAAAAGGGTCTAAAATATTTTTTTACGTTCAGCACTAGAAGGACAGACGTAGAATACAATTTTGAAGGGTTTTCAAATGTGATTTTTTAAAAAGCTTTTTTCAATGAATATTGTCTAAAATCATGTTTTAGGCAAAATCCACAAAAAAACTAGTTCGGCATATGAAGGGATACAATGTTTTTTTATAAAAACGTGAAAATATTTTTATAAATTTTGCATGAAAAGGGTCTAACATATTTTTTAACATTCATCACTAGAAGGACAGACGTAGAATACAATTTAGAAGGGTTTTCAAATGTGATTTAAAAAAATATTTTTTCAATGAATATTTTCTAAAATCATGTTTTAGGCAAAATCCACAAAAAAACTAGTTCGGCATATGAAGGGATACAACGTTTTTTAAATAAAAAATGTGAAAAATATTTTTTATACATTTTGCATGAAAAGGGTCTAAAATATTTTTTTTACGTTCAGCACTAGAAGGACAGGCGTAGAATACAATTTAGAAGGGTTTTCAAATGTGATTTTTTTTAAAGCTTTTTTCAATGAATATTGTCTAATATCATATTTTAGGCAAAATCCACAATGCAACTAGTTCGGCATAGGAAGGGATACAATTTTTTTTATAACAAACGTGAAAAATATTTTTTATACATTTTAAATGAAAAGGTTCTAAAATATTTTTTTAACATTCAGCACTAGAAGGACATATGTAGAATTCAACATACAAGGGTTTTCAAATGTGATTACAAAAAATATTCAATGAATATTGTCTAAAATCATGTTTTAGGCAAAATCCACAATGCAACTAGTTCGGCATATGAAGGGGATACAATTTTTTTATAACAAACGTGAGTAATATTTTTTATACATTTTGCATGAAAAGGGTCTAATAAAAAATTTTTTACGTTCAGCACTAGAAGGACAGATGTAGAATACAATTTAGAAGGGTTTTCAAATGTGATTTTAAAAAAAGCTTTTTTCAATGAATATTGTCTAAAATCATGTTTTAGGCAAAATCCACAATGCCACTAGTTCGGCATATGAAGGGATACAATTTTTTTTATAACAAACGTGAAAATATTTTTTATACATTTTGCATGAAAAGGGTCTAATATATTTTTTTACGTTCAGCACTAGAAGGACAGACGTAGAATACAATTTAGAAGGGTTTTCAAATGTGATTTAAAAAAAAGCTTTTTTCAATGAATATTGTCTAAAATCATGTTTTAGGCAAAATCCATAATGCAACTAGTTCGGCATAGGAGGGGATACCATTTTTTTTATAACAAACGTGAAAAATATTTTTATACATTTTGCATGAAAAGGTTCTAAAATATTTTTTTAACATTCAGGACTAGAAGGACATATGTAGAATTCAACATACAAGGGTTTTCAAATGTGATTAAAAAAAAATATATTCAATGAATATTGTCTAAAATCATGTTTTAGGCAAAATCCACAATGCAACTAGTTCGGCATATGAAGGGATACAAAGTTTTTTTTTTTTAAACGTGAAAAATATTTTCTATAAATTTTGCATGAAAAGGGTCTAACATATTTTTTAACATTCATCACTAGAAGGACAGACGTAGAATACAATTTAGAAGGGTTTTCAAATGTGATTTTAAAAAAAGCTTTTTTCAATGAATATTTTCTAAAATCATGTTTTAGGCAAAATCCACAAAAAAAACTAGTTCGGCATATGAAGGGATATAACGTTTTTTAAATAAAAAATGTGAAAAATATTTTGTATACATTTTGCATGAAAAGGGTCTAAAATATTTTTTTTACGTTCAGCACTAGAAGGACAGACGTAGAATACAATTTTGAAGGGTTTTCAAATGTGATTTTTTAAAAAGTTTTTTTCAATGAATATTTTCTAAAATCATGTTTTAGGCAAAATCCACACAAAAAACTAGTTCGGCATATGAAGGGATACAACGTTTTTTTATAAAAAACGTGAAAAATATTTTTTATAAATTTTGCATTAAAAGGGTCTAACATATTTTTTAACATTCATCACTAGAAGGACAGACGTAGAATACAATTTAGAAGGGTTTTCAAATGTGATTTAAAAAAAATCTTTTTTCAATGAATATTTTCTAAAATCATGTTTTAGGCAAAATCCACAAAAAAACTAGTTCGGCATATGAAGGGATACAACGTTTTTTAAATAAAAAATGTGAAAAATATTTTTTATACATTTTGCATGAAAAGGGTCTAAAATATTTTTTTTACGTTCAGCACTAGAAGGACAGGGGTAGAATACAATTTAGAAGGGTTTTCAAATGTGATTTTTTTAAAAGCTTTTTTCAATGAATATTGTCTAAAATCATGTTTTAGGCAAAATCCACAATGCAACTAGTTCGGCATAGGAAGGGATACAATTTTTTTTATAACAAACGTGAAAAATATTTTTTATACATTTTAAATGAAAAGGTTCTAAAATATTTTTTTAACATTCAGCACTAGAAGGACATATGTAGAATTCAACATACAAGGGTTTTCAAATGTGATTAAAAAAAAATATTCAATGAATATTGTCTAAAATCATGTTTTAGGCAAAATCCACAATGCAACTAGTTCGGCATATGAAGGGATACAATTTTTTATAACAAACGTGAATAATATTTTTTATACATTTTGCATGAAAAGGGTCTAATATATTTTTTTTACGTTCAGCACTAGAAGGACATATGTAGAATACAATTTAGAAGGGTTTTCAAATGTGATTTTTTAAAAAGCTTTTTTCAATGAATATTGTCTAAAATCATGTTTTAGGCAAAATCCACAATGCAACTAGTTCGGCATATGAAGGGATACAATTTTTTTATAAAAAACGTGAAAAATATTTTTTATAAATTTGGCATGAAAAGGGTCTAACATATTTTTTTAACGTTCAGCACTAGAAGGATATATGTAGGATATAACATACAAGGTTTTTCAAATGTGATTTTTAAAAAAATAATTCAATGAATATTTTCTAAAATCATGTTTTAGGCAAAATCCACAATGCAACTAGTTCGGCATATGAAGGGATACAACGTTTTTTTTATAAAAAACGTGAAAAATATTTTTTATAAATTTTGCATGAAAAGGGTCTAACATATTTTTTAACATTCATCACTAGAAGGACAGACGTAGAATACAATTTAGAAGGGTTTTCAAATGTGATTTAAAAAAAAGCTTTTTTCAATGAATATTTTCTAAAATCATGTTTTAGGCAAAATCCACACAAAAAACTAGTTCGGCATATGAAGGGATACAAAGTTTTTTAAATAAAAAACGTGAAAAATATTTTTTATACATTTTGCATGAAAAGGGGTCTAAAATATTTTTTTACGTTCAGCACTAGAAGGACAGGCGTAGAATACAATTTAGAAGGGTTTTCAAATGTGATTTTTTTAAAGCTTTTTCAATGAATATTGTCTAAAATCATGTTTTAGGCAAAATCCACAATGCAACTAGTTCGGCATATGAAGGGATACAATTTTTTTTATAACAAACGTGAATAATATTTTTTATACATTTTGCATGAAAAGGGTCTAATATATATTTTTTACGTTCAGCACTAGAAGGACAGATGTAGAATACAATTTAGAAGGGTTTTCAAATGTGATTTTTTAAAAAGCTTTTTTCAATGAATATTGTCTAAAATCATGTTTTAGGCAAAAATCCACAATGCAACTAGTTCGGCATATGAAGGGATAAAATGTTTTTATAACAAACGTGAAAAATATTTTTATACATTTTGCATGAAAAGCGTCTAAAATATTTTTTTACGTTCAGCATTAGAAGGACATATGTAAATTTCTACATACAAGGGTTTTCAAATGTGATAAAAAAATAAAAAAAATCAATGAATATTTTCTAAAATCATGTTTTAGGCTAAATCCACAATGCAACTAGTTCAGCATATGAAGGGATACATTTTTTTTTATAACAAACGTGAAAAATATTTTTATACATTTTGCATGGAAAGGTTCTAAAATATTTTTTAACATTCAGCACTAGAAGGACATATGTAGAATTCAACATACAAGGGTTTTCGAATGTGATTTTTAAAAAAATAATTCAATGAATATTGTCTAAAATCATGTTTTAGGCAAAATCCACAATGCAACTAGTTGGGCATATGAAGGGATACAATTGTTTTTTTAACAAACGTGAAAAATATTTTTATACATTTTGCATGAAAAGGGTCTAAAATATGTTTTAACGTTCAGCACTAGAAGGATGTATGAAGAATATAACATACAAGGGTTTTCAAATGTGATTTAAAAAAAAATAATTCTATGAATATTTTCTAAAATCATGTTTTAGTTAAAATCCACAATGCAACTAGTTCGGCATATGAAGGGATACAATTTTTTTTATAACAGAGGTGAAAAATATTTTTTCTACATTTTACATGAAAAGGGTCTAAAATATTTTTTTTACGTTCAGCACTAGAAGGACAGACGTAGAATACAATTTAGAAGGGTTTTCAAATGTGATTTGAAAAAAAGCTTTTTTCAATGAATATTGTCTAAAATCATGTTTTAGGCAAAATCCATAATGCAACTAGTTCGGCATATGAAGGGATACAAATTTTTTTATAACAGAGGTGAAAAATATGTTTTCTACATTTTGCATGAAAAGGTTCTAAAATATTTTTTAACATTCAGCACTAGAAGGACATATGTAGAATTCAACATACAAGGGTTTTCAAATGTGATTAAAAAAAAAAATATTCAATGAATATTGTCTAAAATCATGTTTTAGGCAAAATCCACAATGCAACTAGTTCGGCATATTTACATTTACATTTTAGTCATTTAGCAGACGCTCTTATCCAGAGCGACTTACAGGAGCAATTAGGGTTAAGTGCCTTGCTTAAGGGCACATCGACAGATTTTTCACCTAGTCGGCTCGGGGATTAGAACCAGCGACCTTTCGGTTACTGGCACAACGCTCTTACCCACTAAGCTACCTGAAGGGATACAATTGTTTTTATAACAAACGTGAAAAATATTTTTTATAAATTTTGCATGAAAAGGGTCTAACATATTTTTTAACATTCATCACTAGAAGGACAGACGTAGAATACAATTTAGAAGGGTTTTCAAATGTGATTTAAAAAAAAAGCTTTTTTCAATGAATATTTTCTAAAATCATGTTTTAGGCAAAATCCACAAAAAAACTAGTTCGGCATATGAAGGGATACAAAGTTTTTTAAATAAAAAATGTGAAAAATATTTTTTATACATTTTGCATGAAAAGGGTCTAAAATATTTTTTTAACGTTCAGCACTAGAAGGACAGGCGTAGAATACAATTTAGAAGGGTTTTCAAATGTGATTTTTTTAAAAGCTTTTTTCAATGAATATTGTCTAAAATCATGTTTTAGGCAAAATCCACAATGCAACTAGTTCGGCATATGAAGGGATACAATTTTTTTATAACAAACGTGAATAATATTTTTTTATACATTTTGCATGAAAAGGGTCTAATATATTTTTTTTACGTTCAGCACTAGAAGGACAGATGTAGAATACAATTTAGAAGGGTTTTCAAATGTGATTTTTTAAAAGCTTTTTTCAATGAATATTGTCTAAAATCATGTTTTAGGCAAAATCCACAATGCAACTAGTTCGGCATATGAAGGGATAAAATGTTTTTTATAACAAACGTGAAAAATATTTTTATACATTTTGCATGAAAAGCGTCTAAAATATTTTTTTTTCGTTCAGCATTAGAAGGACATATGTAAATTTCAACATACAAGGGTTTTCAAATGTGATAAAAAATAAATAAAAAATCAATGAATATTTTCTAAAATCATGTTTTTTAGGCTAAATCCACAATGCAACTAGTTCAGCATATGAAGGGATACATATTTTTTTTATAACAAACGTGAAAAATATTTTTTATACATTTTGCATGAAAAGGTTCTAAAATATTTTTTTAACATTCAGCACTAGAAGGACATATGTAGAATTCAACATACAAGGGTTTTCGAATGTGATTTTTTAAAAAATAATTCAATGAATATTGTCTAAAATCATGTTTTAGGCAAAATCCACAATGCAACTAGTTGGGCATATGAAGGGATACAATTGTTTTTTTAACAAACGTGAAAAATATTTTTATACATTTTGCATGAAAAGGGTCTAAAATATGTTTTAACGTTCAGCACTAGAAGGATGTATGAAGAATATAACATACAAGGGTTTTCAAATGTGATTTAAAAAATAAATAATTCTATGAATATTTTCTAAAAACATGTTTTAGTTAAAATCCACAATGCAACTAGTTCGGCATATGAAGGGATACAATTTTTTTTATAACAGAGGTGAAAAATATTTTTTCTACATTTTACATGAAAAGGGTCTAAAATATTTTTTTTACGTTCAGCACTAGAAGGACAGACGTAGAATACAATTTAGAAGGGTTTTCAAATGTGATTTAAAAAAAAAGCTTTTTTCAATGAATATTGTCTAAAATCATGTTTTAGGCAAAATCCATAATGCAACTAGTTCGGCATATGAAGGGATACAAATTTTTTTATAACAGAGGTGAAAAATATTTTTTCTACATTTTGCATGAAAAGGTTCTAAAATATTTTTTAACATTCAGCACTAGAAGGACATATGTAGAATTCAACATACAAGGGTTTTCAAATGTGATAAAAAAAAAATATTCAATGAATATTGTCTAAAATCATGTTTTAGGCAAAATCCACAATGCAACTAGTTCGGCATATTACATTTACATTTTAGTCATTTAGCAGACGCTCTTATCCAGAGCGACTTACAGGAGCAATTAGGGTTAAGTGCCTTGCTTAAGGGCACATCGACAGATTTTTCACCTAGTCGGCTCGGGGATTAGAACCAGCGACCTTTCGGTTACTGGCACAACGCTCTTACCCACTAAGCTACCTGAAGGGATACAATTGTTTTTATAACAAACGTGAAAAATATTTTTATACATTTTGCATGAAAAGGGTCTAAAATATGTTTTAACGTTCAGCACTAGAAGGACGTATGAAGAATATAACATACAAGGGTTTTCAAATGTGCTCTAAAAAAATATAATTCTATGAATATTTTCTAAAATCATGTTTTAGGCAAAATCCACAATGCAACTAGTTCGGCATATGAAGGGATACAATTTTTTTTATAACAAACGTGAGTAACATTTTTTATACATTTTGCATGAAAAGGGTCTAAAATATTTTTTTTACGTTCAGCACTAGAAGGACAGACGTAGAATACAATTTTGAAGGGTTTTCAAATGTGATTTTTTAAAAAGCTTTTTTCAATGAATATTGTCTAAAATCATGTTTTAGGCAAAATCCACAAAAAACTAGCTCGGCATATGAAGGGATACAACGTTTTTTTATAAAAAACGTGAAAAATATTTTTTATAAATTTTGCATGAAAAGGGTCTAACATATTTTTTAACATTCATCACTAGAAGGACAGACGTAGAATACAATTTAGAAGGGTTTTCAAATGTGATTTAAAAAAAATATTTTTTCAATGAATATTTTCTAAAATCATGTTTTAGGCAAAATCCACAAAAAAACTAGTTCGGCATATGAAGGGATACAACGTTTTTTAAATAAAAAATGTGAAAAATATTTTTTATACATTTTGCATGAAAAGGGTCTAAAATATTTTTTTTACGTTCAGCACTAGAAGGACAGACGTAGAATACAATTTTGAAGGGTTTTCAAATGTGATTTTTTAAAAAGCTTTTTTCAATGAATATTGTCTAAAATCATGTTTTAGGCAAAATCCACAAAAAAACTAGTTCGGCATATGAAGGGATACAACGTTTTTTTATAAAAAACGTGAAAAATATTTTTTATAAATTTTGCATTAAAAGGGTCTAACATATTTTTTAACATTCATCACTAGAAGGACAGACGTAGAATACAATTTAGAAGGGTTTTCAAATGTGATTAAAAAAAAAAAAAATTTCAATGAATATTTTCTAAAATCATGTTTTAGGCAAAATCCACAAAAAAACTAGTTCGGCATATGAAGGGATACAACGTTTTTTAAATAAAAATGTGAAAAAATATTTTTATACATTTTGCATGAAAAGGGTCTAAAATATTTTTTTTATGTTCAGCACTAGAAGGACAGGCGTAGAATACAATTTAGAAGGGTTTTCAAATGTGATTTTTTAAAAGCTTTTTTCAATGAATATTGTCTAAAATCATGTTTTAGGCAAAATCCACAATGCAACTAGTTCGGCATAGGAAGGGATACAATTTTTTTATAACAAACGTGAAAAATATTTTTATACATTTTAAATGAAAAGGTTCTAAAATATTTTTTTAACATTCAGCACTAGAAGGACATATGTAGAATTCAACATACAAGGGTTTTCAAATGTGATAAAAAAAAATATTCAATGAATATTGTCTAAAATCATGTTTTAGGCTAAATCCACAATGCAACTAGTTCGGCATATGAAGGGATACAATTTTTTTATAACAAACGTGAATAATATTTTTTATACATTTTGCATGAAAAGGGTCTAATATATTTTTTTTACGTTCAGCACTAGAAGGACAGATGTAGAATACAATTTAGAAGGGTTTTCAAATGTGATTTTTTAAAAAGCTTTTTTCAATGAATATTGTCTAAAATCATGTTTTAGGCAAAATCCACAAAAAAAACTAGTTCGGCATATGAAGGGATACAAAGTTTTTTTATAAAAAACGTGAAAAATATTTTTTATAAATTTGGCATGAAAAGGGTCTAACATATTTTTTTAACGTTCAGCACTAGAAGGATATATGTAGAATATAACATACAAGGTTTTTCAAATGTGATTTTTAAAAAAATAATTCAATGAATATTTTCTAAAATCATGTTTTAGGCAAAATCCACAATGCAACTAGTTCGGCATATGAAGGGATACAACGTTTTTTTATAAAAAACGTGAAAAATATTTTTTATAAATTTTGCATGAAAAGGGTCTAACATATTTTTTTTACGTTCAGCACTAGAAGGACAGACGTAGAATACAATTTTGAAGGGTTTTCAAATGTGATTTTTTAAAAAGCTTTTTTCAATGAATATTGTCTAAAATCATGTTTTAGGCAAAATCCACAAAAAAACTAGTTCGGCATATGAAGGGATACAACGTTTTTTTATAAAAAACGTGAAAAATATTTTTTATAAATTTTGCATTAAAAGGGTCTAACATATTTTTTAACATTCATCACTAGAAGGACAGACGTAGAATACAATTTAGAAGGGTTTTCAAATGTGATTTAAAAAAAATCTTTTTTCAATGAATATTTTCTAAAATCATGTTTTAGGCAAAATCCACAATGCAACTAGTTCGGCATATGAAGGGATACAACGTTTTTTTATAAAAAACGTGAAAAATATTTTTATAAATTTTGCATGAAAAGGGTCTAACATATTTTTTTACGTTCAGCACTAGAAGGACAGACGTAGAATACAATTTTGAAGGGTTTTCAAATGTGATTTTTTTAAAAAGCTTTTTTCAATGAATATTGTCTAAAATCATGTTTTAGGCAAAATCCACAAAAAAACTAGTTCGGCATATGAAGGGATACAACGTTTTTTATAAAAAAACGTGAAAAATATTTTTTATAAATTTTGCATTAAAAGGGTCTAACATATTTTTTAACATTCATCACTAGAAGGACAGACGTAGAATACAATTTAGAAGGGTTTTCAAATGTGATTTAAAAAAATATTTTTTCAATGAATATTTTCTAAAATCATGTTTTAGGCAAAATCCACAAAAAACTAGTTCGGCATATGAAGGGATACAACGTTTTTTAAATAAAAAATGTGAAATATATTTTTATACATTTTGCATGAAAAGGGTCTAAAATATTTTTTTTACGTTCAGCACTAGAAGGACAGGCGTAGAATACAATTTAGAAGGGTTTTCAAATGTGATTTTTTTAAAAGCTTTTTTCAATGAATATTGTCTAAAATCATGTTTTAGGCAAAATCCACAATGCAACTAGTTCGGCATAGGAAGGGATACAATTTTTTTTATAACAAACGTGAAAAATATTTTTTATACATTTTAAATGAAAAGGTTCTAAAATATTTTTTTAACATTCAGCACTAGAAGGACATATGTAGAATTCAACATACAAGGGTTTTCAAATGTGATTAAAAAAAATATTCAATGAATATTGTCTAAAATCATGTTTTAGGCAAAATCCACAATGCAACTAGTTCGGCATATGAAGGGATACAATTTTTTTTATAACAAACGTGAATAATATTTTTTATACATTTTGCATGAAAAGGGTCTAATATATTTTTTTTACGTTCAGCACTAGAAGGACAGATGTAGAATACAATTTAGAAGGGTTTTCAAATGTGATTTTTAAAAAGCTTTTTTCAATGAATATTGTCTAAAATCATGTTTTAGGCAAAATCCACAAAAAAACTAGTTCGGCATATGAAGGGATACAAAGTTTTTTTACAAAAAACGTGAAAAATATTTTTATAAATTTGGCATGAAAAGGGTCTAACATATTTTTAACGTTCAGCACTAGAAGGATATATGTAGAATATAACATACAAGGTTTTTTCAAATGTGATTTTTAAAAAAATAATTCAATGAATATTTTCTAAAATCATGTTTTAGGCAAAATCCACAATGCAACTAGTTCGGCATATGAAGGGATACAACGTTTTTTTATCAAAAACGTGAAAAATATTTTTTATAAATTTTGCATGAAAAGGGTCTAACATATTTTTTAACATTCATCACTAGAAGGACAGACGTAGAATACAATTTAGAAGGGTTTTCAAATGTGATTTAAAAAAAAGCTTTTTTCAATGAATATTTTCTAAAATCATGTTTTAGGCAAAATCCACACAAAAAACTAGTTCGGCATATGAAGGGATACAAAGTTTTTTAAATAAAAAATGTGAAAAATATTTTTTATACATTTTGCATGAAAAGGGTCTAAAATATTTTTTTTACGTTCAGCACTAGAAGGACAGGCGTAGAATACAATTTAGAAGGGTTTTCAAATGTGATTTTTTTGAAAGCTTTTTTCAATGAATATTGTCTAAAATCATGTTTTAGGCAAAATCCACAAAAAAACTAGTTCGGCATATGAAGGGATACAAAGTTTTTTTATAAAAAACGTGAAAAATATTTTTTATAAATTTGGCATGAAAAGGGTCTAACATATTTTTTAACGTTCAGCACTAGAAGGATATATGTAGAATATAACATACAAGGTTTTTCAAATGTGATTTTTTAAAAAATAATTCAATGAATATTTTCTAAAATCATGTTTTAGGCAAAATCCACAATGCAACTAGTTCGGCATATGAAGGGATAAAATGTTTTTATAACAAACGTGAAAAATATTTTTTATACATTTTGCATGAAAAGCGTCTAAAATATTTTTTTTACGTTCAGCATTAGAAGGACATATGTAAATTTCAACATACAAGGGTTTTCAAATGTGATAAAAAAATAAAAAAAATCAATGAATATTTTCTAAAATCATGTTTTAGGCTAAATCCACAATGCAACTAGTTCAGCATATGAAGGGATACATTTTTTTTTATAACAAACGTGAAAAATATTTTTTATACATTTTGCATGAAAAGGTTCTAAAATATTTTTTTAACATTCAGCACTAGAAGGACATATGTAGAATTCAACATACAAGGGTTTTCGAATGTGATTTTTTAAAAAAAATAATTCAATGAATATTGTCTAAAATCATGTTTTAGGCAAAATCCACAATGCAACTAGTTGGGCATATGAAGGGATACAATTGTTTTTTTAACAAACGTGAAAAAATATTTTTATACATTTTGCATGAAAAGGGTCTAAAATATGTTTTTAACGTTCAGCACTAGAAGGACGTATGAAGAATATAACATACAAGGGTTTTCAAATGTGATTTAAAAAAAAATAATTCTATGAATATTTTCTAAAATCATGTTTTAGTTAAAATCCACAATGCAACTAGTTCGGCATATGAAGGGATACAATTTTTTTATAACAGAGGTGAAAAATATTTTTCTACATTTTACATGAAAAGGGTCTAAAATATTTTTTTTACGTTCAGCACTAGAAGGACAGACGTAGAATACAATTTAGAAGGGTTTTCAAATGTGATTTGAAAAAAGCTTTTTTCAATGAATATTGTCTAAAATCATGTTTTAGGCAAAATCCATAATGCAACTAGTTCGGCATATGAAGGGATACAAATTTTTTTATAACAGAGGTGAAAAAATATTTTTTCTACATTTTGCATGAAAAGGTTCTAAAATATTTTTTTAACATTCAGCACTAGAAGGACATATGTAGAATTCAACATACAAGGGTTTTCAAATGTGATTAAAAAAAAATATTCAATGAATATTGTCTAAAATCATGTTTTAGGCAAAATCCACAATGCAACTAGTTCGGCATATTTACATTTACATTTTAGTCATTTAGCAGACGCTCTTATCCAGAGCGACTTACAGGAGCAATTAGGGTTAAGTGCCTTGCTTAAGGGGCACATCGACAGATTTTTCACCTAGTCGGCTCGGGGATTAGAACCAGCGACCTTTCGGTTACTGGCACAACGCTCTTACCCACTAAGCTACCTGAAGGGATACAATTGTTTTTATAACAAACGTGAAAAATATTTTTTATAAATTTTGCATGAAAAGGGTCTAACATATTTTTTAACATTCATCACTAGAAGGACAGACGTAGAATACAATTTAGCAGGGTTTTCAAATGTGATTTAAAAAAAAGCTTTTTTCAATGAATATTTTCTAAAATCATGTTTTAGGCAAAATCCACAAAAAAACTAGTTCGGCATATGAAGGGATACAAAGTTTTTTAAATAAAAAAATGTGAAAAATATTTTTTATACATTTTGCATGAAAAGGGTCTAAAATATTTTTTTTACGTTCAGCACTAGAAGGACAGGCGTAGAATACAATTTAGAAGGGTTTTCAAATGTGATTTTTTGAAAGCTTTTTCAATGAATATTGTCTAAAATCATGTTTTAGGCAAAATCCACAATGCAACTAGTTCGGCATATGAAGGGATACAATTTTTTTTATAACATACGTGAATAATATTTTTTATACATTTTGCATGAAAAGGGTCTAATATATTTTTTTTACGTTCAGCACTAGAAGGACAGATGTAGAATACAATTTAGAAGGGTTTTCAAATGTGATTTTTTAAAAAGCTTTTTTCAATGAATATTGTCTAAAATCATGTTTTAGGCAAAATCCACAAAAAAACTAGTTCGGCATATGAAGGGATACAAAGTTTTTTTATAAAAAACGTGAAAAATATTTTTTATAAATTTGGCATGAAAAGGGTCTAACATATTTTTTAACGTTCAGCACTAGAAGGATATATGTAGAATATAACATACAAGGTTTTTCAAATGTGATTTTTTTTAAAAAATAATTCAATGAATATTTTCTAAAATCATGTTTTAGGCAAAATCCACAATGCAACTAGTTCGGCATATGAAGGGATAAAATGTTTTTATAACAAACGTGAAAAATATTTTTTATACATTTTGCATGAAAAGCGTCTAAAATATTTTTTTTACGTTCAGCATTAGAAGGACATATGTAAATTTCAACATACAAGGGTTTTCAAATGTGATAAAAAAAATAAAAAAAATCAATGAATATTTTCTAAAATCATGTTTTAGGCTAAATCCACAATGCAACTAGTTCAGCATATGAAGGGATACATTTTTTTTTATAACAAACGTGAAAAATATTTTTTATACATTTTGCATGAAAAGGTTCTAAAATATTTTTTAACATTCAGCACTAGAAGGACATACGTAGAATTCAACATACAAGGGTTTTCGAATGTGATTTTTAAAAAAATAATTCAATGAATATTGTCTAAAATCATGTTTTAGGCAAAATCCACAATGCAACTAGTTGGGCATATGAAGGGATACAATTGTTTTTTAACAAACGTGAAAAATATTTTTATACATTTTGCATGAAAAGGGTCTAAAATATGTTTTAACGTTCAGCACTAGAAGGATGTATGAAGAATATAACATACAAGGGTTTTCAAATGTGATTTAAAAAAAAATAATTCTATGAATATTTTCTAAAATCATGTTTTAGTTAAAATCCAAAATGCAACTAGTTCGGCATATGAAGGATACAATTTTTTTATAACAGAGGTGAAAAAATATTTTTTCTACATTTTACATGAAAAGGGTCTAAAATATTTTTTTTACGTTCAGCACTAGAAGGACAGACGTAGAATACAATTTAGAAGGGTTTTCAAATGTGATTTGAAAAAAAGCTTTTTCAATGAATATTGTCTAAAATCATGTTTTAGGCAAAATCCATAATGCAACTAGTTCGGCATATGAAGGGATACAAATTTTTTTATAACAGAGGTGAAAATATTTTTTCTACATTTTGCATGAAAAGGTTCTAAAATATTTTTTTAACATTCAGCACTAGAAGGACATATGTAGAATTCAACATACAAGGGTTTTCAAATGTGATTAAAAAAAAATATTCAATGAATATTGTCTAAAATCATGTTTTAGGCAAAATCCACAATGCAACTAGTTCGGCATATTTACATTTACATTTTAGTCATTTAGCAGACGCTCTTATCCAGAGCGACTTACAGGAGCAATTAGGGTTAAGTGCCTTGCTTAAGGGCACATCGACAGATTTTTCACCTAGTCGGCTCGGGGATTAGAACCAGCGACCTTTCGGTTACTGGCACAACGCTCTTACGCACTAAGCTACCTGAAGGGATACAATTGTTTTTTATAACAAACGTGAAAAATATTTTTATACATTTTGCATGAAAAGGGTCTAAAATATGTTTTAACGTTCAGCACTAGAAGGACGTATGAAGAATATAACATACAAGGGTTTTCAAATGTGCTCTAAAAAAAAATAATTCTATGAATATTTTCTAAAATCATGTTTTAGGCAAAATCCACAATGCAACTAGTTCGGCATATGAAGGGATACCATTTTTTTTATAACAAACGTGAGTAACATTTTTTATACATTTTGCATGAAAAGGGTCTAACATATTTTTTAACATTCATCACTAGAAGGACATATGTAGAATTCAACATACAAGGGTTTTCAAATGTGATTAAAAAAAATATTCAATGAATATTGTCTAAAATCATGTTTTAGGCAAAATCCACAATGCAACTAGTTCGGCATATGAAGGGATACAATTTTTTTATAACAAACGTGAGTAATATTTTTTATACATTTTGCATGAAAAGGGTCTAATAAAAATTTTTTTACGTTCAGCACTAGAAGGACAGATGTAGAATACAATTTAGAAGGGTTTTCAAATGTGATTTAAAAAAAGCTTTTTTCAATGAATATTGTCTAAAATCATGTTTTAGGCAAAATCCACAATGCCACTAGTTCGGCATATGAAGGGATACAATTTTTTTATAACAAACGTGAAAATATTTTTATACATTTTGCATGAAAAGGGTCTAATATATTTTTTTACGTTCAGCACTAGAAGGACAGACGTAGAATACAATTTAGAAGGGTTTTCAAATGTGATTTAAAAAAAGCTTTTTTCAATGAATATTGTCTAAAGTCATGTTTTAGGCAAAATCCATAATGCAACTAGTTCGGCATAGGAAGGGATACCATTTTTTTTATAACAAACGTGAAAAATATTTTTATACATTTTGCATGAAAAGGTTCTAAAATATTTTTTTAACATTCAGCACTAGAAGGACATATGTAGAATTCAACATACAAGGGTTTTCAAATGTGATTAAAAAAAATATATTCAATGAATATTTTCTAAAATCATGTTTTAGGCAAAATCCACAAAAAAACTAGTTCGGCATATGAAGGGATACAAAGTTTTTTAAATAAAAAATGTGAAAAATATTTTTTATACATTTTGCATGAAAAGGGTCTAAAATATTTTTTTTACGTTCAGCACTAGAAGGACAGGCGTAGAATACAATTTAGAAGGGTTTTCAAATGTGATTTTTTTGAAAGCTTTTTTCAATGAATATTGTCTAAAATCATGTTTTAGGCAAAATCCACAATGCAACTAGTTCGGCATATGAAGGGATACAATTTTTTTTATAACATACGTGAATAATATTTTTTATACATTTTGCATGAAAAGGGTCTAATATATTTTTTTTACGTTCAGCACTAGAAGGACAGATGTAGAATACAATTTAGAAGGGTTTTCAAATGTGATTTTTTAAAAAGCTTTTTTCAATGAATATTGTCTAAAATCATGTTTTAGGCAAAATCCACAAAAAAACTAGTTCGGCATATGAAGGGATACAAAGTTTTTTTATAAAAAACGTGAAAAATATTTTTTATAAATTTGGCATGAAAAGGGTCTAACATATTTTTTAACGTTCAGCACTAGAAGGATATATGTAGAATATAACATACAAGGTTTTTCAAATGTGATTTTTTTAAAAATAATTCAATGAATATTTTCTAAAATCATGTTTTAGGCAAAATCCACAATGCAACTAGTTCGGCATATGAAGGGATAAAATGTTTTTATAACAAACGTGAAAAATATTTTTTATACATTTTGCATGAAAAGCGTCTAAAATATTTTTTTTACGTTCAGCATTAGAAGGACATATGTAAATTTCAACATACAAGGGTTTTCAAATGTGATAAAAAAAATTAAAAAAATCAATGAATATTTTCTAAAATCATGTTTTAGGCTAAATCCACAATGCAACTAGTTCAGCATATGAAGGGATACATTTTTTTTTATAACAAACGTGAAAAATATTTTTTATACATTTTGCATGAAAAGGTTCTAAAATATTTTTTTAACATTCAGCACTAGAAGGACATATGTAGAATTCAACATACAAGGGTTTTCGAATGTGATTTTTAAAAAAATAATTCAATGAATATTGTCTAAAATCATGTTTTAGGCAAAATCCACAATGCAACTAGTTGGGCATATGAAGGGATACAATTGTTTTTTTAACAAACGTGAAAAATATTTTTATACATTTTGCATGAAAAGGGTCTAAAATATGTTTTAACGTTCAGCACTAGAAGGACGTATGAAGAATATAACATACAAGGGTTTTCAAATGTGATTTAAAAAAAAATAATTCTATGAATATTTTCTAAAATCATGTTTTAGTTAAAATCCAAAATGCAACTAGTTCGGCATATGAAGGGATACAATTTTTTTATAACAGAGGTGAAAAATATTTTTTCTACATTTTACATGAAAAGGGTCTAAAATATTTTTTTACGTTCAGCACTAGAAGGACAGACGTAGAATACAATTTAGAAGGGTTTTCAAATGTGATTTGAAAAAAAGCTTTTTTCAATGAATATTGTCTAAAATCATGTTTTAGGCAAAATCCATAATGCAACTAGTTCGGCATATGAAGGGATACAAATTTTTTTATAACAGAGGTGAAAAATATTTTTTCTACATTTTGCATGAAAAGGTTCTAAAATATTTTTTTAACATTCAGCACTAGAAGGACATATGTAGAATTCAACATACAAGGGTTTTCAAATGTGATTAAAAAAAAATATTCAATGAATATTGTCTAAAATCATGTTTTAGGCAAAATCCACAATGCAACTAGTTCGGCATATTTACATTTACATTTTAGTCATTTAGCAGACGGCTCTTATCCAGAGCGACTTACAGGAGCAATTAGGGTTAAGTGCCTTGCTTAAGGGCACATCGACAGATTTTTCACCTAGTCGGCTCGGGATTAGAACCAGCGACCTTCGGTTACTGGCACAACGCTCTTACGCACTAAGCTACCTGAAGGGATACAATTGTTTTTATAACAAACGTGAAAAATATTTTTATACATTTTGCATGAAAAGGGTCTAAAATATGTTTTAACGTTCAGCACTAGAAGGACGTATGAAGAATATAACATACAAGGGTTTTCAAATGTGCTCTAAAAAAAAATAATTCTATGAATATTTTCTAAAATCATGTTTTAGGCAAAATCCACAATGCAACTAGTTCGGCATATGAAGGGATACCATTTTTTTATAACAAACGTGAGTAACATTTTTATACATTTTGCATGAAAAGGGTCTAACATATTTTTTTAACATTCATCACTAGAAGGACATATGTAGAATTCAACATACAAGGGTTTTCAAATGTGATTAAAAAAAATATTCAATGAATATTGTCTAAAATCATGTTTTAGGCAAAATCCACAATGCAACTAGTTCGGCATATGAAGGGATACAATTTTTTTTATAACAAACGTGAGTAATATTTTTTATACATTTTGCATGAAAAGGGTCTAATAAAATTTTTTTTACGTTCAGCACTAGAAGGACAGATGTAGAATACAATTTAGAAGGGTTTTCAAATGTGATTTAAAAAAAAGCTTTTTTCAATGAATATTGTCTAAAATCATGTTTTAGGCAAAATCCACAATGCCACTAGTTCGGCATATGAAGGGATACAATTTTTTTTATAACAAACGTGAAAATATTTTTTATACATTTTGCATGAAAAGGGTCTAATATATTTTTTTTACGTTCAGCACTAGAAGGACAGACGTAGAATACAATTTAGAAGGGTTTTCAAATGTGATTTAAAAAAAAGCTTTTTTCAATGAATATTGTCTAAAGTCATGTTTTAGGCAAAATCCATAATGCAACTAGTTCGGCATAGGAAGGGATACCATTTTTTTTATAACAAACGTGAAAAATATTTTTATACATTTTGCATGAAAAGGTTCTAAAATATTTTTTTAACATTCAGCACTAGAAGGACATATGTAGAATTCAACATACAAGGGTTTTCAAATGTGATTAAAAAAAATATATTCAATGAATATTGTCTAAAATCATGTTTTAGGCAAAATCCACAATGCAACTAGTTCGGCATATGAAGGGATACAAAGTTTTTTTTTTTAAAACGTGAAAAATATTTTTTATAAATTTTGCATGAAAAGGGTCTAACATATTTTTTAACATTCATCACTAGAAGGACAGACGTAGAATACAATTTATAAGGGTTTTCAAATGTGATTTAAAAAAAAGCTTTTTTTAAAGAATATTTTCTAAAATCATGTTTTAGGCAAAATCCACAAAAAAACTAGTTCGGCATATGAAGGGATACAACGTTTTTTAAATAAAAAATGTGAAAAATATTTTTTATACATTTTGCATGAAAAGGGTCTAAAATATTTTTTTTACGTTCAGCACTAGAAGGACAGGCGTAGAATACAATTTAGAAGGGTTTTCAAATGTGATTTTTTAAAAGCTTTTTTCAATGAATATTGTCTAAAATCATGTTTTAGGCAAAATCCACAAAAAAACTAGTTCGGCATATGAAGGGATACAATTTTTTATAACAAACGTGAAAATATTTTTTATACATTTTGCATGAAAAGGGTCTCAAATATTTTTTTACGTTCAGCACTAGAAGGACAGACGTAGAATACAATTTAGAAGGGGTTTTCAAATGTGATTTAAAAAAAGCTTTTTTCAATGAATATTGTCTAAAATCATGTTTTAGGCAAAATCCATAATGCAACTAGTTCAGCATAGGAAGGGATACAATTTTTTTATAACAAACGTGAAAAATATTTTTATACATTTTGCATGAAAAGGTTCTAAAATATTTTTTTAACATTCAGCACTAGAAGGACATATGTAGAATTCAACATACAAGGGTTTTCAAATGTGATTAAAGAAAAAATTTCAATGAATATTGTCTAAAATCATGTTTTAGGCAAAATCCACAATGCAACTAGTTCGGCATATGAAGGGATACAATTGTTTTTATAACAAACATGAAAAATATTTTTATACATTTTGCATGAAAAGGGTCTAAAATATGTTTTAACGTTCAGCACTAGAAGGACGTATGAAGAATATAACATACAAGGGTTTTCAAATGTGATTTAAAAAAAATAATTCTATGAATATTTTCTAAAATCATGTTTTAGGCAAAATCCACAATGCAACTAGTTCGGCATATGAAGGGATACAATTTTTTTTATAACAAACGTGAATAATGTTTTTATACATTTTGCATGAAAAGGGTCTAATATATTTTTTTACGTTCAGCACTAGAAGGACAGATGTAGAATACAATTTAGAAGGGTTTTCAAATGTGATTTTTTAAAAAGTTTTTTCAATGAATATTGTCTAAAATCATGTTTTAGGCAAAATCCACAAAAAAACTAGTTCGGCATATGAAGGGATACAAAGTTTTTTTATAAAAAACGTGAAAAATATTTTTTATAAATTTTGCATGAAAAGGGTCTAACATATTTGTTTACATTCATCACTAGAAGGACAGACGTAGAATACAATTTAGAAGGGTTTTCAAATGTGATTTAAAAAAAAGCTTTTTTCAATGAATATTTTCTAAAATCATGTTTTAGGCAAAATCCATAATGCAACTAGTTCGGCATAGGAAGGGATACATTTTTTTTTATAACAAACGTGAAAAATATTTTATACATTTTGCATGAAAAGGTTCTAAAATATTTTTTTAACATTCAGCACTAGAAGGACATATGTAGAATTCAACATACAAGGGTTTTCAAATGTGATTTAAAAAAAATAATTCTATGAATATTTAAAAAAATCATGTTTTAGGCAAAATCCACAATGCAACTAGTTCGGCATATGAAGGGATACAATTTTTTTTATAACAAACGTGAATAATGTTTTTTATACATTTTGCATGAAAAGGGTCTAATATATTTTTTTTACGTTCAGCACTAGAAGGACAGATGTAGAATACAATTTAGAAGGGTTTTCAAATGTGATTTTTAAAAGCTTTTTTCAATGAATATTGTCTAAAATCATGTTTTAGGCAAAATCCACAATGCAACTAGTTCGGCATATGAAGGGATACAATTTTTTTATAACAAACGTGAAAATATTTTTTATACATTTTGCATGAAAAGGGTCTCAAATATTTTTTTTACGTTCAGCACTAGAAGGACAGACGTAGAATACAATTTAGAAGGGTTTTCAAATGTGATTTAAAAAAAGCTTTTTTCAATGAATATTGTCTAAAATCATGTTTTAGGCAAAATCCATAATGCAACTAGTTCGGCATAGGAAGGGATACAATTTTTTTTATAACAAACGTGAAAAATATTTTTATACATTTTGCATGAAAAGGTTCTAAAATATTTTTTTAACGTTCAGCACTAGAAGGACATATGTAGAATTCAACATACAAGGGTTTTCAAATGTGATTAAAAAAAAATTTCAATGAATATTGTCTAAAATCATGTTTTAGGCAAAATCCACAATGCAACTAGTTCGGCATATGAAGGGATACAATTTTTTTTATAACAAACATGAAAAATATTTTTATACATTTTGCATGAAAAGGGTCTAAAATATGTTTTAACGTTCAGCACTAGAAGGACGTATGAAGAATATAACATACAAGGGTTTTCAAATGTGATTTTAAAAAAAATAATTCTATGAATATTTTCTAAAATCATGTTTTAGGCAAAATCCACAATGCAACTAGTTCGGCATATGAAGGGATACAATTTTTTTTATAACAAACGTGAATAATGTTTTTTATACATTTTGCATGAAAAGGGTCTAATATATTTTTTTTACGTTCAGCACTAGAAGGACAGATGTAGAATACAATTTAGAAGGGTTTTCAAATGTGATTTTTTAAAAAGTTTTTTTCAATGAATATTGTCTAAAATCATGTTTTAGGCAAAATCCACAAAAAAACTAGTTCGGCATATGAAGGGATACAAAGTTTTTTTATAAAAAACGTGAAAAATATTTTTTATAAATTTTGCATGAAAAGGGTCTAACATATTTGTTTACATTCATCACTAGAAGGACAGACGTAGAATACAATTTAGAAGGGTTTTCAAATGTGATTTAAAAAAAGCTTTTTCAATGAATATTTTCTAAAATCATGTTTTAGGCAAAATCCATAATGCAACTAGTTCGGCATAGGAAGGGATACATTTTTTTTTATAACAAACGTGAAAAATATTTTTATACATTTTGCATGAAAAGGTTCTAAAATATTTTTTTAACATTCAGCACTAGAAGGACATATGTAGAATTCAACATACAAGGGTTTTCAAATGTGATTTAAAAAAAATAATTCTATGAATATTTAAAAAAATCATGTTTTAGGCAAAATCCACAATGCAACTAGTTCGGCATATGAAGGGATACAATTTTTTTTATAACAAACGTGAATAATGTTTTTTATACATTTTGCATGAAAAGGGTCTAATATATTTTTTTTACGTTCAGCACTAGAAGGACAGATGTAGAATACAATTTAGAAGGGTTTTCAAATGTGATTTTTTAAAAAGCTTTTTTCAATGAATATTGTCTAAAATCATGTTTTAGGCAAAATCCACAATGCAACTAGTTCGGCATATGAAGGGATACAATTTTTTTTATAACAAACGTGAAAATATTTTTTTATACATTTTGCATGAAAAGGGTCTAATATATTTTTTTACGTTCAGCACTAGAAGGACAGACGTAGAATACAATTTAGAAGGGTTTTCAAATGTGATTTAAAAAAAAGCTTTTTTCAATGAATATTGTCTAAAATCATGTTTTAGGCAAAATCCATAATGCAACTAGTTCGGCATAGGAAGGGATACAATTTTTTTTATAACAAACGTGAAAAATATTTTTATACATTTTGCATGAAAAGGTTCTAAAATATTTTTTTAACATTCAGCACTAGAAGGACATATGTAGAATTCAACATACAAGGGTTTTCAAATGTGATTAAAAAAAAAATTTCAATGAATATTGTCTAAAATCATGTTTTAGGCAAAATCCACAATGCAACTAGTTCGGCATATGAAGGGATACAATTTTTTTTATAACAAACATGAAAAATATTTTTATACATTTTGCATGAAAAGGGTCTAAAATATGTTTTAACGTTCAGCACTAGAAGGACGTATGAAGAATATAACATACAAGGGTTTTCAAATGTGATTTTAAAAAAATAATTCTATGAATATTTTCTAAAATCATGTTTTAGGCAAAATCCACAATGCAACTAGTTCGGCATATGAAGGGATACAATTTTTTTATAACAAACGTGAATAATGTTTTTTTATACATTTTGCATGAAAAGGGTCTAATATATTTTTTTAAATTCAGCACTAGAAGGACAGATGTAGAATACAATTTAGAAGGGTTTTCAAATGTGATTTTTTTAAAAGTTTTTTTCAATGAATATTGTCTAAAATTATGTTTTAGGCAAAATCCACAAAAAAACTAGTTCGGCATATGAAGGGATACAAAGTTTTTTTATAAAAAACGTGAAAAATATTTTTTATAAATTTTGCATGAAAAGGGTCTAACATATTTTTTAACGTTCAGCACTAGAAGGACAGACGTAGAATACAATTTAGAAGGGTTTTCAAATGTGATTAAAAAAAAGCTTTTTTCAATGAATATTTTCTAAAATCATGTTTTAGGCAAAATCCATAATGCAACTAGTTCGGCATAGGAAGGGATACATTTTTTTTATAACAAACGTGAAAAATATTTTTATACATTTTGCATGAAAAGGGTCTAAAATATTTTTTTAACATTCAGCACTAGAAGGACATATGTAGAATTCAACATACAAGGGTTTTCAAATGTGATTTTAAAAAAAATAATTCTATGAATATTTTCTAAAATCATGTTTTAGGCAAAATCCACAATGCAACTAGTTCGGCATATGAAGGGATACAATTTTTTTTATAACAAACGTGAATAATGTTTTTTATACATTTTGCATGAAAAGGGTCTAATATATTTTTTTTACGTTCAGCACTAGAAGGACAGATGTAGAATACAATTTAGAAGGGTTTTCAAATGTGATTTTTAAAAAGTTTTTTCAATGAATATTGTCTAAAATCATGTTTTAGGCAAAATCCACAAAAAAAATAGTTCGGCATATGAAGGGATACAAAGTTTTTTTATAACAAACGTGAAAAATATTTTTATAAATTTTGCATGAAAAGGGTCTAACATATTTGTTTACATTCATCACTAGAAGGACAGACGTAGAATACAATTTAGAAGGGTTTTCAAATGTGATTTAAAAAAAGCTTTTTCAATGAATATTTTCTAAAATCATGTTTTAGGCAAAATCCATAATGCAACTAGTTCGGCATAGGAAGGGATACATTTTTTTTATAACAAACGTGAAAAATATTTTTATACATTTTGCATGAAAAGGTTCTAAAATATTTTTTTAACATTCAGCACTAGAAGGACATATGTAGAATTCAACATACAAGGGTTTTCAAATGTGATTTAAAAAAAATAATTCTATGAATATTTCAAAAATCATGTTTTAGGCAAAATCCACAAATGCAACTAGTTCGGCATATGAAGGGATACAATTTTTTTATAACAAACGTGAATAATGTTTTTATACATTTTGCATGAAAAGGGTCTAATATATTTTTTTTACGTTCAGCACTAGAAGGACAGATGTAGAATACAATTTAGAAGGGTTTTCAAATGTGATTTTTTAAAAAGCTTTTTTCAATGAATATTGTCTAAAATCATGTTTTAGGCAAAATCCACAATGCAACTAGTTCGGCATATGAAGGGATACAATTTTTTTATAACAAACGTGAAAATATTTTTTATACATTTTGCATGAAAAGGGTCTCAAATATTTTTTTTACGTTCAGCACTAGAAGGACAGACGTAGAATACAATTTAGAAGGGTTTTCAAATGTGATTTAAAAAAAGCTTTTTTCAATGAATATTGTCTAAAATCATGTTTTAGGCAAAATCCATAATGCAACTAGTTCGGCATAGGAAGGGATACAATTTTTTTTATAACAAACGTGAAAAATATTTTTATACATTTTGCATGAAAAGGTTCTAATATATTTTTTTAACATTCAGCACTAGAAGGACATATGTAGAATTCAATATACAAGGGTTTTCAAATGTGATTTAAAAAAATTTTTCAATGAATATTGTCTAAAATCATGTTTTAGGCAAAATCCACAATGCAACTAGTTCGGCATATGAAGGGATACAATTTTTTTATAACAAACGTGAAAAATATTTTTATACATTTTGCATGAAAAGGGTCTAAAATATGTTTTAACGTTCAGCACTAGAAGACGTATGAAGAATATAACATACAAGGGTTTTCAAATGTGATTTTAAAAAAAATAATTCTATGAATATTTTCTAAAATCATGTTTTAGGCAAAATCCACAATGCAACTAGTTCGGCATATGAAGGGATACAATTTTTTTTATAACAAACGTGAATAATGTTTTTTATACATTTTGCATGAAAAGGGTCTAATATATTTTTTTTACGTTCAGCACTAGAAGGACAGATGTAGAATACAATTTAGAAGGGTTTTCAAATGTGATTTTTTAAAAAGTTTTTTTCAATGAATATTGTCTAAAATTATGTTTTAGGCAAAATCCACAAAAAAACTAGTTCGGCATATGAAGGGATACAAAGTTTTTTTATAAAAAACGTGAAAAATATTTTTTATAAATTTTGCATGAAAAGGGTCTAACATATTTTTTAACATTCATCACTAGAAGGACAGACGTAGAATACAATTTAGAAGGGTTTTCAAATGTGATTTAAAAAAAGCTTTTTCAATGAATATTTTCTAAAATCATGTTTTAGGCAAAATCCATAATGCAACTAGTTCGGCATAGGAAGGGATACATTTTTTTTTATAACAAACGTGAAAAATATTTTTATACATTTTGCATGAAAAGGTTCTAAAATATTTTTTTAACATTCAGCACTAGAAGGACATATGTAGAATTCAACATACAAGGGTTTTCAAATGTGATTTAAAAAAAAATAATTCTATGAATATTTTCTAAAATCATGTTTTAGGCAAAATCCACAATGCAACTAGTTCGGCATATGAAGGGATACCATTTTTTTTATAACAAACGTGAATAATGTTTTTAATAGATTTTGCATGAAAAGGGTCTAATATTTTTTTTTTACGTTCAGCACTAGAAGGACAGATGTAGAATACAATTTAGAAGGGTTTTCAAATGTGATTTTTTAAAAAGTTTTTTCAATGAATATTGTCTAAAATCATGTTTTAGGCAAAATCCACAAAAAAACTAGTTCGGCATATGAAGGGATACAAAGTTTTTTTATAAAAAACGTGAAAAATATTTTTTATAAATTTTGCATGAAAAGGGTCTAACATATTTTTTAACATTCATCACTAGAAGGACAGACGTAGAATACAATTTAGAAGGGTTTTCAAATGTGATTTTAAAAAAAAGCTTTTTTCAATGAATATTTTCTAAAATCATGTTTTAGGCAAAATCCACAATGCAACTAGTTCGGCATATGAAGGGATACAATTTTTTTTATAACAAACGTGAAAAATATTTTTATACATTTTGCATGAAAAGGGTCTAAAATATTTTTTTAACGTTCAGCACTAGAAGGACATATGTAGAATTCAACATACAAGGGTTTTCAAATGTGATTAAAAAAAAAATAATTCTATGAATATTTTCTAAAATCATGTTTTAGGCAAAATCCACAATGCAACTAGTTCGGCATATGAAGGGATACAATGGTTTTTATAACAAACGTGAAAAATATTTCTATACATTTTGCATGAAAAGGGTCTAACATATTTTTTAACGTTCAGCACTAGAAGGACAGACGTAGAATACAATTTAGAAGGGTTTTCAAATGTGATTTTAAAAAAGCTTTTTTCAATGAATATTGTCTAAAATCATGTTTTAGGCAAAATCCACAAAAAAACTAGTTCGGCATATGAAGGGATACAACGTTTTTTTAATAAAAAATGTGAAAAATATTTTTATACATTTTGCATGAAAAGGGTCTAAAATATTTTTTACGTTCAGCACTAGAAGGACAGGCGTAGAATACAATTTAGAAGGGTTTTCAAATGTGATTTTTAAAAAGCTTTTTTCAATGAATATTGTCTAAAATCATGTTTTAGGCAAAATACATAATGCAACTAGTTCGGCATATGAAGGGATACCATTTTTTTATAACAAACGTGAATAACGTTTTTTTATACATTTTGCATGAAAAGGGTCTAATATATTTTTTACGTTCAGCACTAGAAGGACAGATGTAGAATACAATTTAGAAGGGTTTTCAAATGTGATTTTTTTAAAAAGTTTTTTTCAATGAATATTGTCTAAAATCATGTTTTAGGCAAAATCCACAAAAACTAGTTCGGCATATGAAGGGATACAAAGTTTTTTTATAAAAACGTGAAAAATATTTTTTATAAATTTTGCATGAAAAGGGTCTAACATATTTTTTAACATTCATCACTAGAAGGACAGACGTAGAATACAATTTAGAAGGGTTTTCAAATGTGATTTAAAAAAAAGCTTTTTTCAATGAATATTTTCTAAAATCATGTTTTAGGCAAAATCCATAATGCAACTAGTTCGGCATAGGAAGGGATACATTTTTTTTTATAACAAACGTGAATAATGTTTTTTATACATTTTGCATGAAAAGGGTCTAATATATTTTTTTTACGTTCAGCACTAGAAGGACAGATGTAGAATACAATTTAGAAGGGTTTTCAAATGTGATTTTTTAAAAAGTTTTTTTCAATGAATATTGTCTAAAATCATGTTTTAGGCAAAATCCACAAAAAAACTAGTTCGGCATATGAAGGGATACAAAGTTTTTTTATAAAAAACGTGAAAAATATTTTTTATAAATTTTGCATGAAAAGGGTCTAAAATATTTGTTTTACGTTCAGCACTAGAAGGACAGACGTAGAATACAATTTAGAAGGGTTTTCAAATGTGATTAAAAAAAAGCTTTTTTCAATGAATATTTTCTAAAATCATGTTTTAGGCAAAATCCATAATGCAACTAGTTCGGCATAGGAAGGGATACAATTTTTTTATAACAAACGTGAAAAATATTTTTATACATTTTGCATGAAAAGGTTCTAAAATATTTTTTTAACATTCAGCACTAGAAGGACATATGTAGAATTCAACATAGAAGGGTTTTCAAATGTGATTTAAAAAAATAATTCTATGAATATTTTCTAAAATCATGTTTTAGGCAAAATCCACAATGCAACTAGTTCGGCATATGAAGGGATACAATTTTTTTATAACAAACGTGAAAATATTTTTATACATTTTGCATGAAAAGGGTCTAAAATATTTTTTTACGTTCAGCACTAGAAGGACAGACGTAGAATACAATTTAGAAGGGTTTTCAAATGTGATTTAAAAAAAAGCTTTTTTCAATGAATATTGTCTAAAATCATGTTTTAGGCAAAATCCACAATGCAACTAGTTCGGCATAGGAAGGGATACAATTTTTTTTATAACAAACGTGAAAAATATTTTTATACATTTTGCATGAAAAGGGTTCTAAAATATTTTTTTAACATTCAGCACTAGAAGGACAGATGTAGAATTCAACATACAAGGGTTTTCAAATGTGATTAAAAAAAAAATTTCAATGAATATTGTCTAAAATCATGTTTTAGGCAAAATCCACAATGCAACTAGTTCGGCATATGAAGGGATACAATTTTTTTTATAACAAACGTGAAAAATATTTTTATACATTTTGCATGAAAAGGGTCTAAAATATGTTTTAACGTTCAGCACTAGAAGGACGTATGAAGAATATAACATACAAGGGTTTTCAAATGTGGTTTTTTAAAAAGCTTTTTTCAATGAATATTTTCTAAAATCATGTTTTAGGCAAAATCCACAATGCAACTAGTTCGGCATATGAAGGGATACAATTTTTTTATAACAAACGTGAATAATGTTTTTTTATACATTTTGCATGAAAAGGGTCTAATATATTTTTTTACGTTCAGCACTAGAAGGACAGATGTAGAATACAATTTAGAAGGGTTTTCAAATGTGATTTTTTTAAAAAGTTTTTTTCAATGAATATTGTCTAAAATTATGTTTTAGGCAAAATCCACAAAAAAACTAGTTCGGCATATGAAGGGATACAAAGTTTTTTTATAAAAAACGTGAAAAATATTTTTATAAATTTTGCATGAAAAGGGTCTAACATATTTTTTTAACATTCAGCACTAGAAGGACAGACGTAGAATACAATTTAGAAGGGTTTTCAAATGTGATTTAAAAAAAGCTTTTTTCAATGAATATTTTCTAAAATCATGTTTTAGGCAAAATCCATAATGCAACTAGTTCGGCATAGGAAGGGATACAATTTTTTTTTATAACAAACGTGAAAAATATTTTTATACATTTTGCATGAAAAGGTTCTAAAATATTTTTTTAACATTCAGCACTAGAAGGACATATGTAGAATTCAACATACAAGGGTTTTCAAATGTGATTTTAAAAAAAAATAATTCTATGAATATTTTCTAAAATCATGTTTTAGGCAAAATCCACAATGCAACTAGTTCGGCATATGAAGGGATACCATTTTTTTTATAACAAACGTGAATAATATTTTTAATACATTTTGCATGAAAAGGGTCTAATATATTTTTTTACGTTCAGCACTAGAAGGACAGATGTAGAATACAATTTAGAAGGGTTTTCAAATGTGATTTTTAAAAAAGTTTTTTTCAATGAATATTGTCTAAAATCATGTTTTAGGCAAAATCCACAAAAAAAACTAGTTCGGCATATGAAGGGATACAAAGTTTTTTATAAAAAACGTGAAAAATATTTTTTATAAATTTTGCATGAAAAAGGGTCTAACATATTTTTTTAACATTCATCACTAGAAGGACAGACGTAGAATACAATTTAGAAGGGTTTTCAAATGTGATTTAAAAAAAGCTTTTTTCAATGAATATTTTCTAAAATCATGTTTTAGGCAAAATCCATAATGCAACTAGTTCGGCATAGGAAGGGATACATTTTTTTTATAACAAACTTGAAAAATATTTTTATACATTTTGCATGAAAAGGGTTCTAAAATATTTTTTTAACGTTCAGCACTAGAAGGACATATGTAGAATTCAACATACAAGGGTTTTCAAATGTGATTTTAAAAAAAAATTCTATGAATATTTTCTAAAATCATGTTTTAGGCAAAATCCACAATGCAACTAGTTCGGCATATGAAGGGATACAATTGTTTTTATAACAAACGTGAAAAATATTTTTTATACATTTTGCATGAAAAGGGTCTAAAATATGTTTTTACGTTCAGCACTAGAAGGACAGATGTAGAATACAATTTAGAAGGGTTTTCAAATGTGATTTTTAAAAAAGCTTTTTTCAATGAATATTGTCTAAATCATGTTTTAGGCAAAATCCACAAACAAACTAGTTCGGCATATGAAGGGATACAAAGTTTTTTTATAAAAAACGTGAAAAATATTTTTATAAATTTTGCATGAAAAGGGTCTAACATATTTTTTTAACGTTCAGCACTAGAAGGACAGACGTAGAATACAATTTAGAAGGGTTTTCAAATGTGATTTAAAAAAAGCTTTTTCAATGAATATTTTCTAAAATCATGTTTTAGGCAAAATCCACAAAAAAACTAGTTCGGCATATGAAGGGATACAAAGTTTTTTTATAAAAAAACGTGAAAAATATTTTTATACATTTTGAATGAAAAGGGTCTAAAATATTTTTTTTACGTTCAGCACTAGAAGGACAGACATAGAATACAATTTAGAAGGGTTTTCAAATGTGATTTTTTAAAAGCTTTTTCAATGAATATTGTCTAAAATCATGTTTTAGGCAAAATATATAATGCAACTAGTTCGGCATATGAAGGGATACCATTTTTTTTATAACAAACGTGAATAACGTTTTTTATACATTTTGCATGAAAAGGGTCTAATATATTTTTTTTACGTTCAGCACTAGAAGGACAGATGTAGAATACAATTTAGAAGGGTTTTCAAATGTGATTTTTTTAAAAGTTTTTTTCAATGAATATTGTCTAAAATCATGTTTTAGGCAAAATCCACAAAAAAACTAGTTCGGCATATGAAGGGATACAAAGTTTTTTTATAAAAAAACGTGAAAAATATTTTTATAAATTTTGCATGAAAAGGGTCTAACATATTTTTTTTACATTCAGCACTAGAAGGACAGACGTAGAATACAATTTAGAAGGGTTTTCAAATGTGATTTAAAAAAAAGCTTTTTCAATGAATATTTTCTAAAATCATGTTTTAGGCAAAATCCATAATGCAACTAGTTCGGCATAGGAAGGGATACAATTTTTTTATAACAAACGTGAAAAATATTTTTATACATTTTGCATGAAAAGGTTCTAAAATATTTTTTTAACATTCAGCACTAGAAGGACATATGTAGAATTCAACATACAAGGGTTTTCAAATGTGATAAAAAAAAAAAATTCAATGAATATTGTCTAAAATCATGTTTTAGGCAAAATCCACAATGCAACTAGTTCGGCATATGAAGGGATACAATTGTTTTTATAACAAACGTGAAAAATATTTTTATACATTTTGCATGAAATTTTCTAATATATTTTTTTTACGTTCAGCCCTAGAAGAACAGACGTAGAATACAATTTAGCAGGGTTTTCAAATGTGATTTTAAAAAAGCTTTTTTCAATGAATATTGTCTAAAATCATGTTTTAGGCAAAATCCATAATGCAACTAGTTCGGCATAGGAAGGGATATAATTTTTTTTATAACAAACGTGAAAAATATTTTTATACATTTTGCATGAAAAGGGTCTAAAATATGTTTTAACGTTCAGCACTAGAAGGACGTATGAAGAATATAACATACAAGGGTTTTCAAATGTGATTTAAAAAAAATAATTCTATGAATATTTTCTAAAATCATGTTTTAGGCAAAATCCACAATGCAACTAGTTCGGCATATGAAGGGATACACTTTTTTATAACAAACGTGAATAATATTTTTATACATTTTGCATGAAAAGGGTCTAATATATTTTTTTACGTTCAGCACTAGAAGAACAGACGTAGAATACAATTTAGAAGGGTTTTCAAATGTGATTTAAAAAAAAGCTTTTTTCAATGAATATTGTCTAAAATCATGTTTTAGGCAAAATCCATAATGCAACTAGTTCGGCATAGGAAGGGATATAATTTTTTTATAACAAACGTGAAAAATATTTTTATACATTTTGCATGAAAAGGGTCTAAAATATGTTTTAACGTTCAGCACTAGAAGGACGTATGAAGAATATAACATACAAGGGTTTTCAAATGTGATTTAAAAAAAATAATTCTATGAATATTTTCTAAAATCATGTTTTAGGCAAAATCCACAATGCAACTAGTTCGGCATATGAAGGGATACAATTTTTTTATAACAAACGTGAATAATATTTTTATACATTTTGCATGAAAAGGGTCTAATATATTTTTTTACGTTCAGCACTAGAAGGACAGATGTAGAATACAATTTAGAAGGGTTTTCAAATGTGATTTTTTAAAAAGCTTTTTTCAATGAATATTGTCTAAAATCATGTTTTAGGCAAAATCCACAAAAAAACTAGTTCGGCATATGAAGGGATACAAAGTTTTTTTATAAAAAACGTGAAAAATATTTTTTATAAATTTTGCATGAAAAGGGTCTAACATATTTTTTAACATTCATCACTAGAAGGACAGACGTAGAATACAATTTAGAAGGGTTTTCAAATGTGATTTTTTTAAAAGCTTTTTTCAATTAATATTGTCTAAAATCATGTTTTAGGCAAAATATATAATGCAACTAGTTCGGCATATGAAGGGATACAATTTTTTTTATAACAAACGTGAAAATATTTTTTATACATTTTGCATGAAAAGGGTCTAAAATATTTTTTTTACGTTCAGCACTAGAAGGACAGACGTAGAATACAATTTAGAAGGGTTTTCAAATGTGATTTAAAAAAAAGCTTTTTTCAATGAATATTGTCTAAAATCATGTTTTAGGCAAAATCCATAATGCAACTAGTTCGGCATAGGAAGGGATACAATTTTTTTTATAACAAACGTGAAAAATATTTTTATACATTTTGCATGAAAAGGTTCTAAAATATTTTTTTAACGTTCAGCACTAGAAGGACATATGTAGAATTCAACATACAAGGGTTTTCAAATGTGATTTAAAAAAAAATAATTCAATGAATATTGTCTAAAATCATGTTTTAGGCAAAATCCACAATGCAACTAGTTCGGCATATGAAGGGATACAATTGTTTTTATAACAAACGTGAAAAATATTTTCATACATTTTGCATGAAATTTTCTAATATATTTTTTTTACGTTCAGCACTAGAAGAACAGACGTGGAATACAATTTAGAAGGGTTTTCAAATGTGATTTAAAAAAAAGCTTTTTTCAATGAATATTGTCTAAAATCATGTTTTAGGCAAAATCCATAATGCAACTAGTTCGGCATAGGAAGGGATACAATTTTTTTTATAACAAACGTGAAAAATATTTTTATACATTTTGCATGAAAAGGGTCTAAAATATGTTTTAACGTTCAGCACTAGAAGGACGTATGAAGAATATAACATACAAGGGTTTTCAAATGTGATTTTAAAAAAAATAATTCTATGAATATTTTCTAAAATCATGTTTTAGGCAAAATACACAATGCAACTAGTTCGGCATATGAAGGGATACACTTTTTTTTATAACAAACGTGAATAATATTTTTTATACATTTTGCATGAAAAGGGTCTAATATATTTTTTTTACGTTCAGCACTAGAAGAACAGACGTAGAATACAATTTAGAAGGGTTTTCAAATGTGATTTTTAAAAAAGCTTTTTTCAATGAATATTGTCTAAAATCATGTTTTAGGCAAAATCCATAATGCAACTAGTTCGGCATAGGAAGGGATACCATTTTTTTTATAACAAATGTGAAAAATATTTTTATACATTTTGCATGAAAAGGGTCTAAAATATGTTTTAACGTTCAGCACTAGAAGGACGTATGAAGAATATAACATACAAGGGTTTTCAAATGTGATTTAAAAAAAAGCTTTTTTCAATGAATATTGTCTAAAATCATGTTTTAGGCAAAATCCACAATGCAACTAGTTCGGCATATGAAGGGATACAATTTTTTTTATAACAAACGTGAAAAATATTTTATTTTACATTTTGCATGAAAAGGGTCTAAAATATGTTTTTAACGTTCAGCACTAGAAGGACAGACGTAGAATACAATTTAGAAGGGTTTTCAAATGTGATTTAAAAATAAGTTTTTTTCAATGAATATTGTCTAAAATCATGTTTTAGGCTAATTCCATAATGCAACTAGTTCGGCATAGGAAGGGATACAATTTTTTTTACAACAAACCTGAAAAATATTTTTATACATTTTGCATGAAAAGGTTCTAAAATATTTTTTTAACGTTCAGCACTAGAAGGACATATGTAGAATTCAACATACAACGGTTTTCAAATGTGATTTAAATAAAAAAATTCAATGAATATTGTCTAAAATCATGTTTTAGGCAAAATCCACAATGCAACTAGTTCTGCATATGAAGGGATACCATTTTTTTTATAACAAACGTGAATAATATTTTTTATACATTTTGCATGAAATTTTCTAATATATTTTTTTTACGTTCAGCACTAGAAGAACAGACGTAGAATACAATTTAGAAGGGTTTTCAAATGTGATTTAAAAAAAAGCTTTTTTCAATGAATATTGTCTAAAATCATGTTTTAGGCAAAATCCATAATGCAACTAGTTCGGCATAGGAAGGGATACAATTTTTTTTATAACAAACGTGAAAAATATTTTTATACATTTTGCATGAAAAGGGTCTAAAATATGTTTTAACGTTCAGCACTAGAAGGACGTATGAAGAATATAACATACAAGGGTTTTCAAATGTGATTTAAAAAAAAATAATTCTATGAATATTTTCTAAAATCATGTTTTAGGCAAAATACACAATGCAACTAGTTCGGCATATGAAGGGATACACTTTTTTTTATAACAAACGTGAATAATATTTTTTATACATTTTGCATGAAAAGGGTCTAATATATTTTTTTTACGTTCAGCACTAGAAGAACAGACGTAGAATACAATTTAGAAGGGTTTTCAAATGTGATTTTAAAAAAAGCTTTTTTCAATGAATATTGTCTAAAATCATGTTTTAGGCAAAATCCACAATGCAACTAGTTCGGCATATGAAGGGATACAATTTTTTTATAACAAACGTGAATAATATTTTTATACATTTTGCATGAAAAGGGTCTAATATATTTTTTTAACGTTCAGCACTAGAAGGACAGACGTAGAATACAATTTAGAAGGGTTTTCAAATGTGATTTTTAAAAAAGCTTTTTCAATGAATATTGTCTAAAATCATGTTTTAGGCAAAATCCAAACAACTAGTTCGGCATATGAAGGGATACAAAGTTTTTTATAAAAAACGTGAAAAATATTTTTAGACATTTTGCATGAAAAGGGTCTAAACATATTTTTTAACGTTCAGCACTAGAAGGACAGACGTAGAATACAATTTAGAAGGGTTTTCAAATGTGATTTAAAAAAGCTTTTTCAATGAATATTGTCTAAAATCATGTTTTAGGCAAAATATACAATGCAACTAGTTCGGCATATGAAGGGATACAATTTTTTTATAACAAACGTGAAAAATATTTTTTATACATTTTGCATGAAAAGGGTCTAAAATATTTTTTACGTTCAGCACTAGAAGGACAGACGTAGAATACAATTTAGAAGGGTTTTCAAATGTGATTTTAAAAAAAAGCTTTTTTCAATGAATATTGTCTAAAATCATGTTTTAGGCAAAATCCATAATGCAACTAGTTCGGCATAGGAAGGGATACAATTTTTTTATAACAAACGTGAAAAATATTTTTATACATTTTGCATGAAAAGGTTCTAAAATATTTTTTAACGTTCAGCACTAGAAGGACATATGTAGAATTCAACATACAAGGGTTTTCAAATGTGAAAAAAAAAATTCAATGAATATTGTCTAAAATCATGTTTTAGGCAAAATCCACAATGCAACTAGTTCGGCATATGAAGGGATACAATTGTTTTTTATAACAAACGTGAAAAATATTTTTATACATTTTGCATGACATTTTCTAATATATTTTTTTACGTTCAGCACTAGAAGAACAGACGTAGAATACAATTTAGAAGGGTTTTCAAATGTGATTTTAAAAAAAGCTTTTTTTCAATGAATATTGTCTAAAATCATGTTTTAGGCAAAATCCATAATGCAACTAGTTCGGCATAGGAAGGGATACAATTTTTTTATAACAAACGTGAATAATGTTTTTATAGATTTTGCATGAAAAGGGTCTAAAATATTTTTTAACGTTCAGCACTAGAAGGACGTATGTAGAATACAACATAGAAGGGTTTTCAAATGTGATTTAAAAAATAATTCAATGAATATTGTCTAAAATCATGTTTTAGGCAAAATCCACAAATGCAACTAGTTCGGCATATGAAGGGATACAAAGTTTTTTTATAAAAACGTGAATAATATTTTTTATACATTTTGCATGAAAAGGGTCTAATATATTTTTTTTACGTTCAGCACTAGAAGAACAGACGTAGAATACAATTTAGAAGGGTTTTCAAATGTGATTTAAAAAAAAGCTTTTTTCAATGAATATTTTCTAAAATCATGTTTTAGGCAAAATCCATAATGCAACTAGTTCGGCATAGGAAGGGATATAATTTTTTTATAACAAACGTGAAAAATATTTTTATACATTTTGCATGAAAAGGGTCTAAAATATGTTTTTAACGTTCAGCACTAGAAGGACGTATGAAGAATATAACATACAAGGGTTTTCAAATGTGATTTAAAAAAAACTAATTCTATGAATATTTTCTAAAATCATGTTTTAGGCAAAATCCACAATGCAACTAGTTCGGCATATGAAGGGATACAATTGTTTTTATAACAAACGTGAAAAATATTTTTATACATTTTGCATGAAAAGGGTCTAATATATGTTTTTTAACGTTCAGCACTAGAAGGACAGATGTAGAATACAATTTAGAAGGGTTTTCAAATGTGATTTTTAAAAAAGCTTTTTCAATGAATATTGTCTAAAATCATGTTTTAGGCAAAATCCACAAAAAAACTAGTTCGGCATATGAAGGGATACAAAGTTTTTTTATAAAAACGTGAAAAATATTTTTATAAATTTTGCATGAAAAGGGTCTAACATATTTTTTAACGTTCAGCACTAGAAGGACAGACGTAGAATACAATTTAGAAGGGTTTTCAAATGTGATTTTTAAAAAAAGCTTTTTTCAATGAATATTGTCTAAAATCATGTTTTAGGCAAAATCCACAATGCAACTAGTTCGGCATATGAAGGGATACAATGTTTTTTATAAAAACGTGAAAAATATTTTTATACATTTTGCATGAAAAGGGTCTAAAATATTTTTTTACGTTCAGCACTAGAAGGACAGACGTAGAATACAATTTAGAAGGGTTTTCAAATGTGATTTTTAAAAAGCTTTTTTCAATGAATATTGTCTAAAATCATGTTTTAGGCAAAATCCATAATGCAACTAGTTCGGCATAGGAAGGGATACAATTTTTTTATAACAAACGTGAAAAATATTTTTTATACATTTTGCATGAAAAGGGTCTAATATATTTTTTAACGTTCAGCACTAGAAGGACAGATGTAGAATACAACTTACAAGGGTTTTCAAATGTGATTTTTAAAAAAATTTTTCAATGAATATTGTCTAAAATCATGTTTTAGGCAAAATCCACAATGCAACTAGTTCGGCATATGAAGGGATACAATTTTTTTTATAACAAACGTGAATAATATTTTTTATACATTTTGCATGAAAAGGGTCTAATATATTTTTTTTACGTTCAGCACTAGAAGGACAGACGTAGAATACAATTTAGAAGGGTTTTCAAATGTGATTTAAAAAAAAGCTTTTTTCAATGAATATTGTCTAAAATCATGTTTTAGGCAAAATCCATAATGCAACTAGTTCGGCATAGGAAGGGATACAATTTTTTTTATAACAAACGTGAAAAATATTTTTATACATTTTGCATGAAAAGGGTCTAAAATATGTTTTTAACGTTCAGCACTAGAAGGACGTATGTAGAATTAACATACAAGGGTTTTCAAATGTGATTTAAAAAAAATAATTCAATGAATATTTTCTAAAATCATGTTTTAGGCAAAATCCACAATGCAACTAGTTCGGCATATGAAGGGATACAATTTTTTTATAACAAACGTGAATAATATTTTTATACATTTTTGCATGAAAAGGGTCTAATATATTTTTTTTACGTTCAGCACTAGAAGAACAGACGTAGAATACAATTTAGAAGGGTTTTCAAATGTGATTTTTAAAAAAGCTTTTTTCAATGAATATTGTCTAAAATCATGTTTTAGGCAAAATCCATAATGCAACTAGTTCGGCATAGGAAGGGATACCATTTTTTTTATAACAAATGTGAAAAATATTTTTATACATTTTGCATGAAAAGGGTCTCAAAATATTTTTTAACGTTCAGCACTAGAAGGACGACGTAGAATACAATTTACAAGGGTTTTCAAATGTGATTTAAAAAAAAAGCTTTTTTCAATGAATATTGTCTAAAATCATGTTTTAGGCAAAATCCACAATGCAACTAGTTCGGCATATGAAGGGATACAATTTTTTTTATAACAAACGTGAAAAATATTTTTATACATTTTGCATGAAAAGGGTCTAAAATATTTTTTAACGTTCAGCACTAGAAGGACAGACGTAGAATTCAACATAGAAGGGTTTTCAAATGTGATTTAAAAAAAAAGTTTTTTCAATGAATATTGTCTAAAATCATGTTTTAGGCAAAATCCATAATGCAACTAGTTCGGCATAGGAAGGGATACAATTTTTTTTATAACAAACATGAAAAATATTTTTATACATTTTGCATGAAAAGGGTCTAAAATATGTTTTTAACGTTCAGCACTAGAAGGACGTATGAAGAATACAACATACAAGGGTTTTCAAATGTGATTTTAAAAAAAATAATTCAATGAATATTGTCTAAAATCATGTTTTAGGCAAAATCCACAATGCAACTAGTTCGGCATATGAAGGGATACAATTTTTTTATAACAAACGTGAATAATATTTTTTATACATTTTGCATGAAAAGGGTCTAATATATTTTTTTACGTTCAGCACTAGAAGGACAGATGTAGAATACAATTTAGAAGGGTTTTCAAATGTGATTTTTAAAAAAGCTTTTTCAATGAATATTGTCTAAAATCATGTTTTAGGCAAAATCCACAAAAAACTAGTTCGGCATATGAAGGGATACAAAGTTTTTTTATAACAAAACGTGAAAAATATTTTTATAAATTTTGCATGAAAAGGGTCTAACATATTTTTTAACGTTCAGCACTAGAAGGACAGACGTAGAATACAATTTAGAAGGGTTTTCAAATGTGATTTTAAAAAAAGCTTTTTCAATGAATATTTTCTAAAATCATGTTTTAGGCAAAATCCACATAATGCAAACTAGTTCGGCATATGAAGGGATACAACGTTTTTTTATAACAAACGTGAAAAATATTTTTATACATTTTGCATGAAAAGGGTCTAAAATATTTTTTTTACGTTCAGCACTAGAAGGACAGGCGTAGAATACAATTTAGAAGGGTTTTCAAATGTGATTTTTTAAAAAGCTTTTTTCAATGAATATTGTCTAAAATCATGTTTTAGGCAAAATCCATAATGCAACTAGTTCGGCATAGGAAGGGATACAATTTTTTTTTATAACAAACGTGAATAATGTTTTTTATACATTTTGCATGAAAAGGGTCTAATATATTTTTTTAACGTTCAGCACTAGAAGGACAGATGTAGAATACAACTTAGAAGGGTTTTCAAATGTGATTTTTAAAAAAGTTTTTTCAATGAATATTGTCTAAAATCATGTTTTAGGCAAAATCCACAAAGCAACTAGTTCGGCATATGAAGGGATACAATGTTTTTTATAAAAAACGTGAAAAATATTTTTTATAAATTTTGCATGAAAAGGGTCTAATATATTTTTTTTACGTTCAGCACTAGAAGGACAGACGTAGAATACAATTTAGAAGGGTTTTCAAATGTGATTTAAAAAAAAGCTTTTTTCAATGAATATTGTCTAAAATCATGTTTTAGGCAAAATCCATAATGCAACTAGTTCGGCATAGGAAGGGATACAATTTTTTTATAACAAACGTGAAAAATATTTTTTATACATTTTGCATGAAAAGGGTTCTAAAATATTTTTTAACGTTCAGCACTAGAAGGACATATGTAGAATATCAACATACAAGGGTTTTCAAATGTGATTTAAAAAAAAATAATTCTATGAATATTTTCTAAAATCATGTTTTAGGCAAAATCCACAATGCAACTAGTTCGGCATATGAAGGGATACAATTTTTTTTATAACAAACGTGAATAATATTTTTATACATTTTGCATGAAAAGGGTCTAATATATTTTTTTACGTTCAGCACTAGAAGGACAGATGTAGAATACAATTTAGAAGGGTTTTCAAATGTGATTTTTAAAAAAGCTTTTTTCAATGAATATTGTCTAAAATCATGTTTTAGGCAAAATCCACAATGCAACTAGTTCGGCATAGGAAGGGATACAATTTTTTTATAACAAACGTGAAAAATATTTTTATACATTTTGCATGAAAAGGGTCTAAATATTTTTTTACGTTCAGCACTAGAAGGACAGACGTAGAATACAACTTAGAAGGGTTTTCAAATGTGATTTAAAAAAAAGCTTTTTCAATGAATATTGTCTAAAATCATGTTTTAGGCAAAATCCACAATGCAACTAGTTCGGCATAGGAAGGGATACAATTTTTTTTATAACAAACGTGAAAAATATTTTTATACATTTTGCATGAAAAGGGTCTAAAATATTTTTTTAACGTTCAGCACTAGAAGGACATATGTAGAATTCAATATACAAGGGTTTTCAAATGTGATAAAAAAAAAGCTTTTCAATGAATATTGTCTAAAATCATGTTTTAGGCAAAATCCACAATGCAACTAGTTCGGCATATGAAGGGATACAATTTTTTTATAACAAACGTGAAAAATATTTTTATACATTTTTGCATGAAAAGGGTCTAAAATATGTTTTAACGTTCAGCACTAGAAGGACGGATGAAGAATACAACTTAGAAGGGTTTTCAAATGTGATTTAAAAAAAAATATTTCAATGAATATTGTCTAAAATCATGTTTTAGGCAAAATCCACAATGCAACTAGTTCGGCATATGAAGGGATACAATTTTTTTATAACAAACGTGAATAATATTTTTATACATTTTGCATGAAAAGGGTCTAAAATATTTTTTTTACGTTCAGCACTAGAAGGACGGATGTAGAATACAACATACAAGGGTTTTCAAATGTGATTTTTTAAAAAGTTTTTTCAATGAATATTGTCTAAAATCATGTTTTAGGCAAAATCCACAAAACAACTAGTTCGGCATATGAAGGGATACAAAGTTTTTTTATAAAAAACGTGAATAATATTTTTTATAAATTTTGCATGAAAAGGGTCTAATATATTTTTTTAACGTTCAGCACTAGAAGAACAGACGTAGAATACAATTTAGAAGGGTTTTCAAATGTGATTTAAAAAAAGCTTTTTCAATGAATATTGTCTAAAATCATGTTTTAGGCAAAATCCATAATGCAACTAGTTCGGCATAGGAAGGGATACAATTTTTTTATAACAAACGTGAAAAATATTTTTATACATTTTGCATGAAAAGGTTCTAAAATATTTTTTAACGTTCAGCACTAGAAGGACGTATGTAGAATTCAACATACAAGGGTTTTCAAATGTGATTTAAAAAAAATAATTCTATGAATATTTTCTAAAATCATGTTTTAGGCAAAATCCACAATGCAACTAGTTCGGCATATGAAGGGATACCATTTTTTTTATAACAAACGTGAATAATATTTTTATAGATTTTGCATGAAAAGGGTCTAATATATTTTTTTTACGTTCAGCACTAGAAGGACAGACGTAGAATACAATTTAGAAGGGTTTTCAAATGTGATTTTTTAAAAAAGCTTTTTTCAATGAATATTGTCTAAAATCATGTTTTAGGCAAAATCCACAATAAAACTAGTTCGGCATAGGAAGGGATACAAAGTTTTTTTATAACAAACGTGAAAAATATTTTTATAAATTTTGCATGAAAAGGGTCTAACATATGTTTTAACGTTCAGCACTAGAAGGACAGACGTAGAATACAATTTACAAGGGTTTTCAAATGTGATTTTAAAAAAAGCTTTTTTCAATGAACATTGTCTAAAATCATGTTTTAGGCAAAATCCACAATGCAACTAGTTCGGCATATGAAGGGATACAATTTTTTTTATAACAAACGTGAAAAATATTTTTATACATTTTGCATGAAAAGGGTCTAAAATATTTTTTTAACGTTCAGCACTAGAAGGACAGATGTAGAATCAACTTACAAGGGTTTTCAAATGTGATTATAAAAAAAGTTTTTTCAATGAATATTTTCTAAAATCATGTTTTAGGCAAAATCCACAATGCAACTAGTTCGGCATATGAAGGGATACAATTGTTTTTATAACAAACGTGAAAAATATTTTTATACATTTTGCATGAAAAGGGTCTAAAATATGTTTTTAACGTTCAGCACTAGAAGGACAGACGTAGAATACAATTTAGAAGGGTTTTCAAATGTGATTTAAAAAAAGCTTTTTCAATGAATATTGTCTAAAATCATGTTTTAGGCAAAATCCACAAAGCAACTAGTTCGGCATATGAAGGGATACAAAGTTTTTTATAACAAACGTGAAAAATATTTTTATACATTTTGCATGAAAAGGGTCTAACATATTTTTTAACGTTCAGCACTAGAAGGACAGACGTAGAATACAATTTAGAAGGGTTTTCAAATGTGATTTAAAAAAAAAGCTTTTTTCAATGAATATTGTCTAAAATCATGTTTTAGGCAAAATCCACAAATGCAACTAGTTCGGCATAGGAAGGGATACAATTTTTTTTATAACAAACGTGAAAAATATTTTTATACATTTCGCATGAAAAGGGTCTAAAATATTTTTTTAACGTTCAGCACTAGAAGGACAGGCGTAGAATACAATTTAGAAGGGTTTTCAAATGTGATTTATTTAAAAAATGCAATGAATATTGTCTAAAATCATGTTTTAGGCAAAATCCACAATGCAACTAGTTCTGCATATGAAGGGATACAATTTTTTTTATAACAAACGTGAATAATATTTTTTATACATTTTTTCATGAAATTTTCTAATATATTTTTTTACGTTCAGCACTAGAAGAACAGACGTAGAATACAATTTAGAAGGGTTTTCAAATGTGATTTAAAAAAAAGCTTTTTTCAATGAATATTGTCTAAAATCATGTTTTAGGCAAAATCCATAATGCAACTAGTTCGGCATAGGAAGGGATATAATTTTTTTTATAACAAACGTGAAAAATATTTTTATACATTTTGCATGAAAAGGGTCTAAAATATGTTTTAACGTTCAGCACTAGAAGGACGTATGAAGAATATAACATACAAGGGTTTTCAAATGTGATTTAAAAAAAATAATTCTATGAATATTTTCTAAAATCATGTTTTAGGCAAAATCCACAATGCAACTAGTTCGGCATATGAAGGGATACACTTTTTTTATAACAAACGTGAATAATATTTTTTATACATTTTGCATGAAAAGGGTCTAATATATTTTTTTACGTTCAGCACTAGAAGAACAGACGTAGAATACAATTTAGAAGGGTTTTCAAATGTGATTTAAAAAAAGCTTTTTTCAATGAATATTTCTAAAATCATGTTTTAGGCAAAATCCATAATGCAACTAGTTCGGCATAGGAAGGGATACAATTTTTTTATAACAAACGTGAAAAATATTTTTATACATTTTGCATGAAAAGGGTCTAAAATATGTTTTAACGTTCAGCACTAGAAGGACGTATGAAGAATATAACATACAAGGGTTTTCAAATGTGATTTAAAAAATAATTCTATGAATATTTTCTAAAATCATGTTTTAGGCAAAATCCACAATGCAACTAGTTCGGCATATGAAGGGATACAATTTTTTTATAACAAACGTGAATAATATTTTTTATACATTTTGCATGAAAAGGGTCTAATATATTTTTTTTACGTTCAGCACTAGAAGGACAGACGTAGAATACAATTTAGAAGGGTTTTCAAATGTGATTTTTAAAAAGCTTTTTTCAATGAATATTGTCTAAAATCATGTTTTAGGCAAAATCCATAAAGAAACTAGTTCGGCATAGGAAGGGATACAAAGTTTTTTTATAAAAAACGTGAAAAATATTTTTATAAATTTTGCATGAAAAGGGTCTAAAATATTTTTAACATTCATCACTAGAAGGACAGACGTAGAATACAACTTAGAAGGGTTTTCAAATGTGATTTTTAAAAAAAGCTTTTTCAATGAATATTGTCTAAAATCATGTTTTAGGCAAAATCCATAATGCAACTAGTTCGGCATATGAAGGGATACAATTTTTTTATAACAAACGTGAAAAATATTTTTTATACATTTTGCATGAAAAGGGTCTAAAATATTTTTTTTACGTTCAGCACTAGAAGGACAGACGTAGAATACAATTTAGAAGGGTTTTCAAATGTGATTTAAAAAAAAGCTTTTTTCAATTAATATTGTCTAAAATCATGTTTTAGGCAAAATATATAATGCAACTAGTTCGGCATATGAAGGGATACAATTTTTTTTATAACAAACGTGAAAATATTTTTTATACATTTTGCATGAAAAGGTTCTAAAATATTTTTTTAACGTTCAGCACTAGAAGGACATATGTAGAATTCAACATACAAGGGTTTTCAAATGTGATTTAAAAAAATTCAATGAATATTGTCTAAAATCATGTTTTAGGCAAAATACACAATGCAACTAGTTCGGCATATGAAGGGATACAATTGTTTTTATAACAAACGTGAATAATATTTTTTATACATTTTGCATGAAATTTTCTAATATATTTTTTTTACGTTCAGCACTAGAAGAACAGACGTAGAATACAATTTAGAAGGGTTTTCAAATGTGATTTAAAAAAAGCTTTTTTCAATGAATATTGTCTAAAATCATGTTTTAGGCAAAATCCATAATGCAACTAGTTCGGCATAGGAAGGGATATAATTTTTTTTATAACAAACGTGAAAAATATTTTTATACATTTTGCATGAAAAGGGTCTAAAATATGTTTTAACGTTCAGCACTAGAAGGACGTATGAAGAATATAACATAGAAGGGTTTTCAAATGTGATTTTAAAAAAAATAATTCTATGAATATTTTCTAAAATCATGTTTTAGGCAAAATCCACAATGCAACTAGTTCGGCATATGAAGGGATACAATTTTTTTTATAACAAACGTGAATAATATTTTTTATACATTTTGCATGAAAAGGGTCTAATATATTTTTTTTACGTTCAGCACTAGAAGAACAGACGTAGAAAACAATTTAGAAGGGTTTTCAAATGTGATTTAAAAAAAGCTTTTTTCAATGAATATTGTCTAAAATCATGTTTTAGGCAAAATCCATAATGCAACTAGTTCGGCATAGGAAGGGATACAATTTTTTTTATAACAAACGTGAAAAATATTTTTATACATTTTGCATGAAAAGGGTCTAAAATATGTTTTAACGTTCAGCACTAGAAGGACGTATGAAGAATATAACATACAAGGGTTTTCAAATGTGATTTAAAAAAAAGCTTTTTTCAATGAATATTGTCTAAAATCATGTTTTAGGCAAAATCCACAAAAAAACTAGTTCGGCATATGAAGGGATACAAAGTTTTTTAAATAAAAAACGTGAAAAATATTTTATTTTAATTTTGCATGAAAAGGGTCTAAAATATGTTTTAACGTTCAGCACTAGAAGGACAGACGTAGAATACAATTTAGAAGGGTTTTCAAATGTGATTTAAAAATAAGCTTTTTTCAATGAATATTGTCTAAAATCATGTTTTAGGCAAAATCCACAAAGAAACTAGTTCGGCATAGGAAGGGATACAATTTTTTTTACAACAAACCTGAAAAATATTTTTATACATTTTGCATGAAAAGGTTCTAAAATATTTTTTTAACGTTCAGCACTAGAAGGACATATGTAGAATTCAACATACAACGGTTTTCAAATGTGATTTAAATAAAAAAATGCAATGAATATTGTCTAAAATCATGTTTTAGGCAAAATCCACAATGCAACTAGTTCTGCATATGAAGGGATACAATTTTTTTTATAACAAACGTGAATAATATTTTTTATACATTTTGCATGAAATTTTCGAATATATATTTTTTACGTTCAGCACTAGAAGAACAGACGTAGAATACAATTTAGAAGGGTTTTCAAATGTGATTTTAAAAAAAGCTTTTTTCAATGAATATTGTCTAAAATCATGTTTTAGGCAAAATCCATAATGCAACTAGTTCGGCATAGGAAGGGATATAATTTTTTTATAACAAACGTGAAAAATATTTTTATACATTTTGCATGAAAAAGGGTCTAAAATATGTTTTAACGTTCAGCACTAGAAGGACGTATGAAGAATATAACATACAAGGGTTTTCAAATGTGATTTAAAAAAAAATAATTCTATGAATATTTTCTAAAATCATGTTTTAGGCAAAATACACAATGCAACTAGTTCGGCATATGAAGGGATACACTTTTTTTTATAACAAACGTGAATAATATTTTTATACATTTTGCATGAAAAGGGTCTAATATATTTTTTTACGTTCAGCACTAGAAGAACAGACGTAGAATACAATTTAGAAGGGTTTTCAAATGTGATTAAAAAAAGCTTTTTTCAATGAATATTGTCTAAAATCATGTTTTAGGCAAAATCCATAATGCAACTAGTTCGGCATAGGAAGGGATACAATTTTTTTTATAACAAACGTGAATAATATTTTTTATACATTTTGCATGAAAAGGGTCTAATATATTTTTTAACGTTCAGCACTAGAAGGACGTATGTAGAATACAATTTAGAAGGGTTTTCAAATGTGATTTTTTTTAAAAGCTTTTTTCAATGAATATTGTCTAAAATCATGTTTTAGGCAAAATCCATAAAAAAACTAGTTCGGCATATGAAGGGATACAAAGTTTTTTTATAAAAAACGTGAAAAATATTTTTATACATTTTGCATGAAAAGGGTCTAACATATTTTTTAACGTTCATCACTAGAAGGACAGACGTAGAATACAATTTAGAAGGGTTTTCAAATGTGATTTTAAAAAAAAAGCTTTTTTCAATTAATATTGTCTAAAATCATGTTTTAGGCAAAATACAAATGCAACTAGTTCGGCATATGAAGGGATACAATTTTTTTATAACAAACGTGAAAAATATTTTTTTATACATTTTGCATGAAAAGGGTCTAAAATATTTTTTTTACGTTCAGCACTAGAAGGACAGACGTAGAATACAATTTAGAAGGGTTTTCAAATGTGATTTAAAAAAAGCTTTTTTCAATGAATATTGTCTAAAATCATGTTTTAGGCAAAATCCATAATGCAACTAGTTCGGCATAGGAAGGGATACAATTTTTTTATAACAAACGTGAAAAATATTTTTAGACATTTTGCATGAAAAGGGTCTAAAATATTTTTTTTACGTTCAGCACTAAAAGGACATATGTAGAATTCAACATACAAGGGTTTTCAAATGTGATTTAAAAAAAAATTCTATGAATATTGTCTAAAATCATGTTTTAGGCAAAATCCACAATGCAACTAGTTCGGCATATGAAGGGATACAATTGTTTTTATAACAAACGTGAAAAATATTTTTATACATTTTGCATGAAATTTTCTAATATATTTTTTTTACGTTCAGCCCTAGAAGAACAGACGTAGAATACAATTTAGAAGGGTTTTCAAATGTGATTTTAAAAAAAGCTTTTTTCAATGAATATTGTCTAAAATCATGTTTTAGGCAAAATCCATAATGCAACTAGTTCGGCATAGGAAGGGATATAATTTTTTTATAACAAACGTGAAAAATATTTTTATACATTTTGCATGAAAAGGTTCTAAAATATTTTTTTAACGTTCAGCACTAGAAGGACGTATGAAGAATATAACATACAAGGGTTTTCAAATGAGATTTTAAAAAAAATAATTCTATGAATATTTTCTAAAATCATGTTTTAGGCAAAATCCACAATGCAACTAGTTCGGCATATGAAGGGATACACTTTTTTTATAACAAACGTGAATAATATTTTTAATACATTTTGCATGAAAAGGGTCTAATATATTTTTTTTACGTTCAGCACTAGAAGAACAGACGTAGAATACAATTTAGAAGGGTTTTCAAATGTGATTTAAAAAAAAGCTTTTTTCAATGAATATTTTCTAAAATCATGTTTTAGGCAAAATCCATAATGCAACTAGTTCGGCATAGGAAGGGATATAATTTTTTTATAACAAACGTGAAAAATATTTTTATACATTTTGCATGAAAAGGGTCTAAAATATGTTTTAACGTTCAGCACTAGAAGGGACGTATGAAGAATATAACATACAAGGGTTTTCAAATGTGATTTAAAAAAAATTATTCTATGAATATTTTCTAAAATCATGTTTTAGGCAAAATCCACAATGCAACTAGTTCGGCATATGAAGGGATACACATTTTTTTTATAACAAACGTGAATAATATTTTTTATACATTTTGCATGAAAAGGGTCTAATATATTTTTTTTACGTTCAGCACTAGAAGGACAGACGTAGAATACAATTTGAAGGGTTTTCAAATGTGATTTTTAAAAAAGCTTTTTTCAATGAATATTGTCTAAAATCATGTTTTAGGCAAAATCCACAAAAAAACTAGTTCGGCATATGAAGGGATACAAAGTTTTTTTATAAAAAACGTGAAAAATATTTTTTATAAATTTTGCATGAAAAGGGGTCTAAAATATTTTTTAACGTTCATCACTAGAAGGACAGACGAGAATACAATTTAGAAGGGTTTTCAAATGTGATTTTTAAAAAAGCTTTTTCAATTAATATTGTCTAAAATCATGTTTTAGGCAAAATACACAATGCAACTAGTTCGGCATATGAAGGGATACAATTTTTTTATAACAAACGTGAAAAATATTTTTTATACATTTTGCATGAAAAAGGGTCTAAAATATTTTTTACGTTCAGCACTAGAAGGACAGACGTAGAATACAATTTAGAAGGGTTTTCAAATGTGATTTAAAAAAAGCTTTTTTCAATGAATATTGTCTAAAATCATGTTTTAGGCAAAATCCATAATGCAACTAGTTCGGCATAGGAAGGGATACAATTTTTTTATAACAAAGCGTGAAAAATATTTTTATACATTTTGCATGAAAAGGTTCTAAAATATTTTTTTAACATTCAGCACTAGAAGGACATATGTAGAATTCAACATACAAGGGTTTTCAAATGTGATAAAAAAAAAAAATTCAATGAATATTGTCTAAAATCATGTTTTAGGCAAAATCCACAATGCAACTAGTTCTGCATATGAAGGGATACAATTTTTTTTATAACAAACGTGAATAATATTTTTTATACATTTTTTCATGAAATTTTCTAATATATTTTTTTTACGTTCAGCACTAGAAGAACAGACGTAGAATACAATTTAGAAGGGTTTTCAAATGTGATTTAAAAAAAAGCTTTTTTCAATGAATATTGTCTAAAATCATGTTTTAGGCAAAATCCATAATGCAACTAGTTCGGCATAGGAAGGATACAATTTTTTTATAACAAAGCGTGAAAAATATTTTTATACATTTTGCATGAAAAGGGTCTAAAATATGTTTTAACGTTCAGCACTAGAAGGGCTATGAAGAATATAACATAGAAGGGTTTTCAAATGTGATTTTAAAAAAAATAATTCTATGAATATTTTCTAAAATCATGTTTTAGGCAAAATACACAATGCAACTAGTTCGGCATATGAAGGGATACACTTTTTTTTATAACAAACGTGAATAATATTTTTTATACATTTTTTCATGAAATTTTCTAATATATTTTTTTTACGTTCAGCACTAGAAGAACAGACGTAGAATACAATTTAGAAGGGTTTTCAAATGTGATTTTAAAAAAGCTTTTTCAATGAATATTGCTCTAAAATCATGTTTTAGGCAAAATCCATAATGCAACTAGTTCGGCATAGGAAGGGATACAATTTTTTTATAACAAACGTGAAAAATATTTTTATACATTTTGCATGAAAAGGGTCTAAAATATGTTTTAACGTTCAGCACTAGAAGGACGTATGAAGAATATAACATACAAGGGTTTTCAAATGTGATTTAAAAAAAAGCTTCAATGAATATTTTCTAAAATCATGTTTTAGGCAAAATCCACAAAAAACTAGTTCGGCATATGAAGGGATACAAAGTTTTTTAAATAAAAAACGTGAAAAATATTTATTTTAATTTTGCATGAAAAGGGTCTAAAATATGTTTTTAACGTTCAGCACTAGAAGGACAGACGTAGAATACAATTTAGAAGGGTTTTCAAATGTGATTTAAAAAATAAGCTTTTTTCAATGAATATTGTCTAAAATCATGTTTTTAGGCAAAATTCCATAATGCAACTAGTTCTGCATAGGAAGGGATACAATTTTTTTACAAAAAACCTGAAAAATATTTTTATACATTTTGCATGAAAAGGTTCTAAAATATTTTTTTAACGTTCAGCACTAGAAGGACATATGTAGAATTCAACATACAACGGTTTTCAAATGTGATTTAAATAAAAAAATGCAATGAATATTGTCTAAAATCATGTTTTAGGCAAAATCCACAATGCAACTAGTTCTGCATATGAAGGGATACAATTTTTTTTATAACAAACGTGAATAATATTTTTTT